>NC_072415.2:43318227-43622289 GCF_028858775.2 Pan troglodytes | reverse complement strand
TCATTCAAACTTGTCATTTTTACTTTGGTAACTTTTTCATAGGTCCTAAAAGAAAACTGTTTTGAGAAACTACTGTAAGTACCTTTTCCACATCCCTTTGCCTTCTCCTCTTTCCAAATTCTTTCTACAAAAATAACACTTGATGCTGGAAAAACCCTTGCCTACGTTCTTTCAATCGTCACATCAGGAACTACTTCCAAGAGAAGCCTGCATTTCTGCTCTCATGCTGATCTCAAAAACCCCACTCAACACTGCAACTTTATCATAGCAGTTTTCATCCCAGAATTTTTTTTTAATAATGACAAGACATGTTGTTGAAAAAAAATCACACCTTGGTTTCTTAGAGCTGCTCGTTCCTGATTGCCGCTGCTGTCTCCAGGCATCCCTCTAGCAGCACCTGGATGTAGATGACTGAATGTTAAGAGGTTGCAAGTGACAATCTGAAAATTTGCACTCTTGTGTGTAGTTTTCTTTTCATTTCTTTCAGAAATAGTTTCCAAAAAGACCATTACATCTCCTGATATGATTTGTATAATTTTCAGTTCTAGCTAAAAATAATGTAAGGAACTCTCAGCGGATGCAGCTGCAACTTACAATGAACTGTGCCCTCCTATCCCCCATACTTTACCCTTCTTTCTTATTTTATAGTGTGGGATACACATGAGTGATGTTTTCTTTGTGCACTGAGGCAAGCCTATTTTTAAAATATTTAGGGAGAAGTACTTTAGTTCATGCTTCTTATACAACTTTTTTCTGTTGTTCAGCTTTGGTTGGATTACAAATTCTTTGTGCATTCCTGAATTTGCCTTATTTCATGTAAAATTTATGTCATTCAGTTTTTGACAATGAGTTTGAGGCATCAGTGATATTTCTTATCTACTTGTTACATATAGTTTTTCAAGTAATGACTGTGATTGTGACCGAGTAATGTGCACTTTTTCTTGTAACTGTGGACATTGCTATGCTTTTTTCTTCTAGTGTTTCTAGAATTACTGTTCCTTACAATTATGTAAACAAAAAACAAAAAAAAAAACTTTTGTGATACTGTTGGTGAATATAATGTGAAAATCTTATTGAAATATGAGTATTTTGGAAATACATAGCTGCACAAACATCTTTTAAGATGTGGATTTAGAGTTTGCTTATTTAAATGAAAATTCAAAAATTGAGGGCTGGTATAATTTTCTCTGTTTTGTTTGGTTTAATAAACAGATTTCTGTGTTAAAACAATGATTGTCAAACCTTATAAACTTTCTGAAGGATATAATGCTTAATTTTTAGCCATTTACTTTTAAAATCTAAAACGCTATTTTTCTACCTACGTTTAGCACAAAATTGGCACTTCAAATTTATTTCTCAAGAATATCCTAAGATCCCCCAGGGTCTCAACATTCATTCTAATAAAGAATTTATTCCAAGAATGGGTAAGGAAATTAGGAAGCCAAGACTACTTCATTTGATTATTCAAATATGAATAGAGAATATTTTTGTATATTTTATTACTTTTTTTTTTTCAGGAGTAACCTGTTATTTTTTAGTTCTTCCTGATTTAACATCTTGGATGAAACACGTGCCTGTTTTAAGTGCATGTTTTATACTTTGCCTTTTGCTGTAATAGTATTTAAAGGCTTGGACAGGGTTTCTATTTTGCAAATTAACACTCAGGCTTGAATCTAGGGTATATGTCAAAAATTCTTGATGGTTAAGAAGCAAAGGGAGTAAAGAAGGTAAATTCCAACAAGATGCACTTGTTTCTATTTCATTTTCATCTTCAATTATAACTCCCACATCCACTCACCAAGGACAAAATACCCAAAATCTTCTGTGTTCGGCACATTTGTTCAAAAGAATGAGTATATTGGGACTCCCATCGTTTCTGGGAGAGTACAAAGGCCAAAATGAAGTCCATTTTTTTCTTTACTTGTACCTGAAAAACAGCCTGGTCCTTTTTTTACCCTCTGTCACAGCAGAATAAAGAGATCACATTTCTTTATAAAGCATTTTGGAGAAACCGAGTGAAGGTTCATACTCTCATTCAAATGAGGTGATTAAAAAATAGGAAACTATCATTAACACAGAGATCAAACAGAAGCTTCTGTCACTTCTGCCAGTTAGCTTATCATACAACACCAGTTTCTTGTCACATATGTATTATTTTATCATGCTTATAAAAAGTGCCTTGAAATAACCATAGCACATGCAAGCACAAAGTCACTGAATCTTAAATTGTGTAGTACAAATAACAATACTCAGTGAAAAGGGCTTTAAGATATCTCAGCCACCATTTAATGATTATTTACCAAGGAAATGCATTTTGCTTCCTTTACTTCTTATAATAACCTGAGATGAGCATAGTCACTCTCCATTCTACAAAGTCGTCTCCAAAAGAGGAAATTAGTAATCAAGAGCACAAAGACAGTGAGAGTTGAAGCCGCCCTTTGAACCCAGGCACACCGGATGCCAGAGCCCACCCTGTTGCTCACTGACATCTGCTCCTTCATGAGTACTAAATAATTAAATTCTGCACTGTATCTTAGAACCAAGCTTTTACACTAAATTTTAGAAATGTTATATGTACAAATAAATCATAGTTATTTATTAAAAATGCATATAACTTATTCAATTATTTGACTAAACACAGTTTTATTCTGCTATACAAGATTTAATTTCCTTTACGATATGTTCTTTACAAATATTAAAACCCACCATAAAACCCACCACTAATGAAAATCAAGTACACAAAGCATGAAAGGGAAAGGCAGTGACTTTTTATCAATGGGGGCTTGTATTGAATTCTGTAAGGAAAAGTAAAAGGGATTATCCAGTTGAACTCATAAAGAAAAATTCATTCACTTGAGGTTTTTGCCCCAGACACTATACAGGTGCTATCCTGCTATTGTCATTAACCCTGACAGCATGAACACAAATGTCATTCAAAGATTAAACTTTCTATGGCAAAAATATTTTCTAATTTCATGTGGCCCACGTTTTAAGATGTTTTGTAGAAAAAAATTCAAAAATAACTTAGGTAGACATTATCATATCTTTTGAAGTGTGTTTGGGATGCCGATATTCAGTAAAGTAAATTGAACACAATCTAATCTACAGAAAATTACTATATTAGTTATAGCTGTCTTCTTTCTTAAGAAAGTTTCTGAAAGGACATACAATGCTATTAATAAAGTAACCTCTCTCCAGTTTTAATATCAGTCATGTTCAACATTTAATTTTTTCTGATTACAAAAGAAACTTGGGAAGTAGAAGAAAAAAGATAAGAAATAAAAACAAAGGAAGAATTAAATGTCAGCATCTATAGAGAACCATGAGAAACATTTTATAGTGTATCTTTCAGATTTTATCTAAAGTATATATACGTATTTTTTTCTGTTTGTTTTTTTACCATATGTGGTCTTTTATCATAACCTAATTATATATCATAAATATTTTCCAAATCATCAGGCATTCTTCTTAAATTACTTTAATGATTGTGTAGCATGACATTATGGGAGTGTACTAGTAATAGTTTTCCATTGCTGCTTCAAAACCCCAAACAATGAATGTATTACATACACCAACCATAGGTTAGGTGTTTCACTGGTCTAAAATCAATGTGTTGGCAGGCCTCTGCTCCTCTGTGAAGGCTCTAGGGGAGAATCCATTTCCTTACCTACTCCAATTTCTGGAAGCTGTCTATATTACTTGACTGGGGGCTCCTTCCCCCATCTTCAAAGCCAGGAACATAACATGTTCAAATCTCTCTATAACTCTGCCCTTTTCTTCCTCTTCAAAAACATTTAAGGTTCCTCGTAAGTATACTGGGCCCACCTGAGTAATACAGCATACTCTCCTTATACTAAGGTTCGTTAATTAGCAACCTTAATCCATCTGCAAACTTAATTCCATAATTTGACATGTAACAAAACATATTCACGGGTTCTATAATCAGGACGTGACTATCTCTGGGGAGCCATTATTCTGCTTACTGCTGTACTTCATTTAATTTCTTGTTTTTTCTTTTAAAAACCACTCTGTACCCAGTTGCATTTTTCCATTCACTTGTAGAAAATATCTTAAGTCAGCAGCACAAACATTTATGAATAATTGTTAGCTGCTGCACCTATAATTCTTCTTTTGTATAAAGGGTGTGATCTTTGGAAATTATTTTAATGGTATTTTTCTTGAATGTCTCTCATTCAAATTAAATGTAATAAACAAATATGATAAAAGTGCAGCTAAGTCTTTGAAGGGAAATAAAACAAATACCTCTGGACCTTTTCCTCCACATTGATTTCTTAGAAGGTGTTTCTGTCCAAGAGATTCCCTGAAATATGGTTGAGAAGGCTCCAACTCATTAGGAGAAAAGAGTACATGAGAATCCAAAGCTTAATTAAATTCGGAAAGCAATCCAACCACATTCATAAAACTTCTCATTGTAATTACCAGTGGCATTTTATTTACTCTGAACAATTAAAAGATATATTTAATGTTAGATGTAATTAGATGACATTTCTTTTAAAAGAGAGTGTTTGGCAATAACATATCTATTGAATGTAGAATGATCAACTGAGTTTAAAAATTAAAGCTCTCCCTTGATTTCTTTGCTAAAACCTTTTTTATTTCCATATTAAAAATCGTATTTCATCTCATTTACTATGTTTTTTTTCCCCATTCAAGGCTGAAAGAAGGGAAAATTAAAGATAATTTTCAGGACTACTTTTAATACTATGAGAGAAAAAATACAGTAAAGCATAGACCACACAGACCAAATGCTATTACTAAAAGTGTGGGATTGGCACCAGTTTTTTCCCTTGAAAGTTTTAACTTCTAATATTCTCTGTTTATTGGGGAGTGGATTAGATAGGGCTGCCCATGAGAAATGTCTTCTATTTATTTAAGGCACTCCATCACGGTGATAATATGGTGGCCAGAGATTCCACAATAGATTATTTATTCTTATTTCCTTTGCTGGCGGAAGGATTCAAAGGTCTGATATGAGCCAAACCCATAGAGTAAGGAAACCTCTTAGCTCATTTTAATTGTCATTCATTTAATCATTGTGCATTCTTTCCCTACTATGTGCTGAGCATTGTGCTCTGATACAGAAAAATTACAATTCGTGCTTCAAAGAGTCAACGTCTAATGGAAGAGAGGGACTGAAGTACAGTTGGTATAATACAAAAGGATAAATTGTAACAATACAACATGCAACGATAGGACTGTACCAGAAAGGTCGGGGAGGGCACAGACCCCGTCGTGGGGGCAGAAGAATGAAGGGAGGGTGTAGCTCATTATAAAGACTGGATCATTAGGGAAAAGCTGGCCAAATGTTGAGCATCTTTTGAGAGAATAGGGGAAAAGAGAAACGTGTCAAATGAAGGATGTTTCAACTGCAGGGGCAACAAAATGGGAGGTACAGAGGAGGCAAGGGATAACAAGTGCACAGTCACTCAAGAAGTTTAGTGTTGCTGGAGGGTAGAGTTTGAGGATAAGTGATTCCTGGAGAAGAATAAAGGGGCCAGATGGGTCCTGTAGAGGATGAAGAGGCGCTGACATATTTTAAATAGTGGGGTGGTAAATGTGGGTTGGTCCTTTTGTTGAATATTGCATGATGGCTCTGAGCAGAAGCTTCTGGAGTAAGATGAAGTAATACTGCATCACAGAACCTTCCTTCCATCACCAAAGTGAAAATCCCAAAAGGGAAAACAAAAAACAAAAATGATTGCATGAGCAGCATACTCACAAGGAAGGAAGGAAGGGTCTTTTTGCTATAAGCATTGTAAGGTGGGAGCCAGAAAAAGTCAGAAAATGCCACATAAGGGCTCAACAAAAGCAAACCCAATCCAGTCTGCTCCTAAGTATATATATAGAGAGAAAATATTCTCAGCCTGTAAGTGGTTTTGGGAAGAAGGATACACCAATTAAGTCTGGCGGGGGAAAATTTCTGTGAGAAATCCTGTACCAACATGACATTGGAGGCACCAGTCAGGAGTACAACTTCTTATTGAATTCTAAGATTATATATAGAAATTTGAATTTGACCTTTGGCGTTGGCAATATCTGCAGCTAGGCTGAATACTAATGAAAAAAAAAAGGAGAATAATTGCTTTAGGAGTGGCAGAGTCATGCCGTAGAATTTCTGCTGATCTAAGGTCCAGCACTACTTTGCTGTCTGCGTGGGATGCATACAATATGAGTGATGCAATGGGTCACCTTGTCCCATCTTCCAAAGAAAACACTACCCATGAGGAATTGTCATTTCACTAGTAAAACCAAACTAAACTAAACTAAAACCCAACATGAATACCATATCATGAGGTTGCAGCTTCATTGCCAAACTAGTCCTTCTCCTATACCACTAAGGAAACTCTGATACAGTCTTTTTCTTCCAGTCTTCTGAGGGGCCCCACATTCTGTTGGGCTGGCATAATGTCTAAGGCACCCACCCTGCATTGCTGTAGTGGATAGAAAATGTGTGCAACAATAGACTGCTCTGTTTTTAGGAACCCTTTGAGAAAGAATCCTTATAATTAAAGATTTGCCATAAGGTGACATCATTATAATTTAGGGTTGTCAAATGAGGTGAAAACGTGTTTCCCTGCTCTTATGGTTTATTTTAGCAAGCACAGCATTTATTGAAGAAAAACTGTTTTATTGGAAGATACTTTAAATATAGTTTCTTTTTTTTAATTTTTGTGAACTCTTCTCCCCTGTCTGCCTTCCCTTCTTCCTATAAAGTGTCATGTTGTTTCTTTAACTTTTGTTTATATTTAAGGGGCATGCTCTTTTTAATTTACTATTTGTCCTAATGTGGTATGATTAAACTCTCCCTGACATCCCTTTCCCATGTCTGAAATGTACACCTTTGCTTTTCAGTTCAGCAGCTGAAGTGTTGGGTATTTGAGTTCCATGCACAGAGAGCAGAGGCATGGGAGGTGTTTCTGGCACTGAGCTTGGGGCAGTAGTCTCTCATATTCTTCTGCCATTTCACTGTTAGTCCAGAACTCACTCCACTTGGGCAGGACTATGTGTGATCTGTATTTGGGGATGAGGAATTAGCCTTCAGATTCCCAAATTCCCCAGTCTCTGGGTAGACCCGTAGAAGCTTTGCTTTTGGTAGAGGCAATAAGACCCAAATATGTATTTCTCCTAATCCTTTAACCCTTCCCCTCAGTAGCTTTGCCTGTTGTCCTCCTTGTCAGAAGGAAAATACAATAAGAGAAGCCGAACTCATGAATTCTGGCCCCTGTGTTGATGAGTGGTGGGGAGGTGGGTCACAGTAGAGGAGAAAAAAAGAGGAAGAGACAGGAAGGGGGTTGTCCCAGCTGAGATCTGTTTATTTTTATAGAAAATTTGCCCTGGGTACCACCATCTTCCTGCCTTTACTCTTTAGCCCTTCTTTTCTTGCCAGAGAACACACAAAATGGCAAGTCCTGATTAATTTGCTACTTAGGGAGACCTGTTGTGAGAACAGGGAGGTACTGTATTTTCTCCATCTGGGCCTCATTATTTCACATTGCATTTCTAAGAGTTATTTATTTTATATGTCACAAACATATACTATCTGTGTTTTTCTAATTTCTGATACTCATTTTTTGACACACTTATAACGTTGGAGATTTTTAAACCTAGGTAATTTTGGTTTTCTCTCCTCCTTCACCTGTTGGTTTTTTGTTTTGTTTTTGTGTTTGTGATTTTTTTTGTCTTTTTCATAATAAAAATTCATTAAGAAAGTCATTCAACCAGGATGTATTAAATGCCTCTAACCTGCAGAACCCCATGCTTCTCTGGAGTCAGAGTTGGGAGATTAGATAGAAAAGAAGTCTACGTTTATGAAGGATCTGTAAGTCACCAGTGAGTATTTTGGCACCAGGCCCTGTGCCAACAGCCACTGAACTAGATCTGTTTGTCCATGTGTAAAATGAGAGTAAGCTCTTTCTCAAATATAAAAGCAGTAAATATAAAAGCAGAAGGTTTTGCTGTATATACTGAATAAATAGATTCCCAGAGTGCTATTTCTTTTTTACATTTCCACTTGAAGCTCTCAGCTACATTGTTTAATTTTAGAAAATAAGAACAATTATCTCCACTGGCCAGTATAACCAAATGAAGGCAAAAGACATACGAGCTTATTCCTGTATTTGATGGGAACATGCATTTGAGCCCTACTTTGCACTCCTAGGCATCATAGGACATTCATAAATGCTCCAAAAGTTGCTTACACGAGGTCCCTGTTGGGACTCCAGGTACACTAAAAACAACAAAGCCATAGGTTTATTTTAAAATTTGCACTAGATCTAATTTTCAATCTGCTCACTCTATTTTGGACATGGTCATTTAGCAATGGGAGAAAGGAACATTTGAAAAAAAAATAAACTCTAATAATAAAATTTTCATTCACATTTAAATCCCATGTGGGTTTTTTCTCATTATTTTTGTCCATGAGAAAACAGAGGCACCTACAGCTTAACCACTTGTCCAGTGTGGCACACTAGTAAGTGGTGGAGATGTGATTTTAGCTCTTGCCGTCCAGATATAGAGGCCATGATTTGGTTACTCTTCAAATACACGTCCAGTGCATTCCATATTTCTATAAGGAGCTCCCACCAAAGACAATAAAAACTTACCTCTTTTCACTGTTTTAACTGAAAAAATAGAGATAATGCAGGATTTACTACATTTTCTGCATTACCAGAGAGGAGTGCCAGGTAACAGTCTGATGCCCTGGTCCATAATAGCATGAAAGGTAAATAAAATCTCAGGGCTGGGAGCGGTGGCTCATGCCTGTAATCTCAGCACTTTGGGAGACCGAGGCGGGTGGATCATGAGGTCAAGAGATTGAGACCATCCTGGCCAACATGGTGAAACCCTGTCTGTACTAAAAAATACAAAAATTAGCTGGGCGTGGTGACATGGGCCTGTAATCCCAGCTACTCTGGAGGCTGAGGCAGGAGAATCACTTGGACCCAGGAGGCGGAGGTTGCAGTGAACTGAGATCGCACCACTGCACTCCAACCTAGTGACAGAGTGTATATATATATATATAGATACACTCTCTATATATCTATATATATATACTCTATATGTATCCATATATATCTATATATATACTGTATATATACATATATAGATACATATAGAGTATATATAGATACATATAGAGTATATATATACATAGATACATATAGAGTATATATATATAGATTTAGAGAGTGTATCTATCTATATATATATATACACACTGTCACTAGATATATGTACTCTATATGTATCTATATATATATACACACACACACACCAATATCTTGGGACCCTAAACTCACCACGCAAAAGGGAAAAGTTAAGCTGCAAAAGGGAAAAGTTAAGCTGCAAAAGGGAGCCATGCAAAACTCTGCCCTCCTTTTGTTCCTACACAGATAGCTGCAAGACAGAAGGCCATATATTACCTCAGGTAGCCTCCCTCATCCTGGCAATGTAAATGCATACCTTATTTTCACAAGTATAGGGAAAAGACAAGACTAGAAATCATCCCTCAGTCCACTCCAAGACAGATGCATATTTGACTTTTTCCTCTGCTCTATGTTTACTTTATCATATGTAAAATGCAGATTTACTGAGCTAGTGATAGATGCATAATTGACTGTTTCTCTTTCTCCTCGTGCCTGCTTTTTCCCCTTTAAATACTGAAGTCCTCAAAACCCTCTTTGGATCACAGGCCACAGATCCTACTATAACTTGCATCTCTTTTTCCCAGGTGTATCCTCAATCTTGGCAAAAGAAACCTCTAAATTGATTGAGACCTGTCTCAGACGCTTACTGGTTTACAATAGCTAGCATTCCTTGTGCGCTAGTATGTGTCTACTCTTAGCGAGTAGAACTTCTTACACCTTTATCATGTTTATTAGGGAGGTAGCATTATTTTCATATTACAGATGAGAAATCTAAAGCACAGGAAGACAAAATTAGCTTTTCCAATATCATTCAACTAAAAAGTAGCAGAAACTTAGCTTCCAGGCTCTCCTTCCTCTAACAATTTATCGCATATCAGTGAAAAATCCTAAAATTTACATACAGCTTCAACTTATGATTAGAAAACAAAACAAGTTCAACATGAACACAAATAAACATGCCAAATCTCGTTTATTCTCTAATTGTAAAATTATACCATTTTAACGCCATTCTGTATCTCTCTGATCCTAAACAATTCTTTATCCTAAAGCAGTATTTCTCACAAAGTGTCAGCTGTATTAATTTTGACTAATATTTTAATTTATTTCCTTTTTGTGTGGGGAAGGCGAGAGAAGAAGTGTGCGATATAAGCACATCTTAATTGTGAAAACAGTTAAGCTTTCTCTCATGACTAGCATAAAACACCCCCGCTCTTCAGCCACAATGAATAGATAGCGCCTAGCACTGTGCCAGACACTGTGGGCTGGGTCAAGCCTCGAGGACAAATTAAGGTAAGACAGCCCAGCAGTCCACAGGCTTTTTCTGTGGGCTTCTACTTCTCTCTCTCCTCATCCTCTCTTATCTCTCTCACTTCCCCAGTGTGCTTCTCTGGGTACTCAGCTGAATAGTTCAGGCAATGAGAAGTGTCTGTGGTGGCAGAATTACCGTGTGAAGGCAGGTGATTCTTGCTTCTCCTTCAGAAGAAGGAGCCCTCACTTTCTTTTTTTTTTTTTTTTTTTTTTTTTTGAGACGGAGTCTTGCTTTGTCACCCAGGCTGGAACACAGTGGTGCCATCTCGGCTCAGTGCAACCTCTGCCTCCCAAAGCAGCCCTCACTTCCTCACTTTGTGCTAATCCACATCCCCTGATGCCAAACAATTCTTTACCCTGGAATAGTATTTCTCAGTATCAGCTGGAGGACCTAGGGTGATATGTGTTAAAATTTAGACGCCTGAGGGCCATCACAGCTGTATCTGAAATCAGAGAGGAGGTAGGTGGGGTGGGGGATGGGCATGATAGTGTAGTTAGGTCACAGCAAGCTCTCATCTAGTAAGCTAAGCTCTCCCAGGTGATGCTGAGGCAACTTGATTGCTTTAGAAGTTCTAACCTGGACCAGAGAAAGGGAAGAGATGGGCCAATAAGTGGACATGTTTGAGGAAAAATTAAGTGATGGCCTGAGAGCCCAGAATTGAGACATGTTCCTAGAAAGTTATTTTGTGGAGAAGCTCTTAGATCCATGGCTCCTACTTTTTCACAAATAAAGCACCCAGCTCTCTCCCTAGAGACCCCACCCTATCCCTTAGCAGCTCTCCTGTGAGGAAAGGATGGCCCAGGCAGTAAATCTCTTCTGGTTTATAACAGAAGACACTGGGTAGTTGGGAGTGTTCCTATCTCTTGGACTGAGTAGAGACATATTTTTGGCACACTGAAAAAGATCAGTAAATGCTTCTTATCACACAATTATTGCTATATTTGGGAGTTAAATTACATTATAATATACTCCAATTACTTATACTTTTATCAATATAGTCATAACTATGCATATATTCCAAACAAGGGTCATAAAATTAAGGCCAGTGGACCAAATTTAGCCTGCCTCCCATTATTGTAAATAAAGTTTTATTGGAACACAACCATGCTCATTCATTACATGCTGCTTATAGTTGTTTTCACGCAATAACAGTAGAATTGAGTGAGTAGATACAACAAAGATGATATGGCCCACAAAACCAAAAATATTTATTATCTGGTCCTTTATAGAAAATGTTTGTCTAGAGGATTATATTATAGATTATAGCTCTCCACCACTACTGTATGCCAGGTACTTTACTTGGCTCCCTTGTGTGTTATCTTTAATGTTCTCAGTAACCTTCCCAGTTGTTATGATCATGATATTGCAGGGGAAGAGTGTTAGACAGGTCAAGGGATCTGTTTAAAGCAGACATCCGGAATTCAAACAGTACTTTGTTTATGTTTTCTGACTGCAAGTCTTTTATGAGCTGTGCTAGGGATATAATCACCATGTTACACTTTTAATGGGAAAAGTTGTTCTTAGTGCCAAAACATGACCCTAAAAAAATGTGCTATGGGAAAGCAGTCCATATGCAATTTTGGGAACTGACTCTCAGTCCCCAAAGAGTCTTTCCTGATAATCTGGCTACCCCAACATTGTGTACCCTATTTCATTTTTATTCCAGTAATTATAAGTGCTTGAAATTATTTTATTTATTTGGCCATTTCTGTTTGGATTGTTTTTCTCCTCTCAGTAGAATGCAGGATCCTTGCCGGCAGAGTTTTTCTTCCATTTGCATCTGTAGCCCAAGAGCTGGGAGCATGCCAGGCACAAGTGTCACTGTTCAGCAAGCATTTGCTGTGTGGCTCCTCTTAGTTAATAATAAACGTTTATATTGTTTTCTTGTCCTAAAATACAACATCTGAATAGAGACTGTAATGCATAGCAAAATTTGTCTTGCTTATTTGCCAATGGTGGAAAATTCTTTTTTGAAATCCTTGGAAGCATTCTAGAGGAGAACTGGGGTAGGTGTTGATTTATTGCAATGCAGTATTTTGAAAATTATCACAATATCTCTTTAGGGGATTCAGTGGAAGAAACCAGGATCATATACACCACGAAAAAAAAAACAGCTTTTTAATTACTTAAACAGCAACTCGAAATGAACATGATACTGCTCCTCATTTAACCCCTTAGAAGTGTGAGTTCACAGATTGCTACATCCTGCCCTCTACTGGAAGAGAGAGTAATGACAAACAGGGACTAGCAAAAGAGCACTGAAGCTTTTTTTTTTTTTTTTAACCAAGAAACAAAATTTTTCTTTTTGCTGGAGTAAATTACATGTTACAACTGCTCTTCCCTGCCCCACATTCCTTTCTACTTCCAAAGTAAATAAATAGCAAAGCAAGTGGAGTATAAGATGGCTACCAGTAAAATAAAGAGAAAAGCAAACCTATATATAGGACACGTTTTGAAAACAAAATTAATCTTTTATTTCTGTAGAAGTATTTTTTAAATGTGATTTGTTTAATAATTAACTCTGCACCTCAGTTCTTATCATCTGGCACTCTGTTGAAGAATATAATTGGAAAGGCTATCTAAGTTAAACTTCTAAAAATTAAACTTCTGAAAATTAGAGGTAGCATATATTCATATTTACTTGTATTAACTCATATTTAGTGCAATATCTTTAACTTTTAACTCATAGAGTAAATGTCATGTCTAATATAATAAATATAATAATAAAATATATAAAGTCCCTGATTTTAAAAATGCATATTGTGTAAGATACTAAGTTTCTTTTATAGAGAAGACTGATTAGTTACACCTGACCTTAATGTTTTCTTCTGGCCTCATGTGTCCCTTCCAGTTTCACAACTCACCCTACCAAACCTCACGTGTATGTCAAGATAAAGCAAGCTATCCCTACCCCATTACCCTGTGCTTACCTAGATAAGGACGCCATCCTATAAACCAGCATACTGACCTCTACCAGTATATAATTTTTTTCTTTAATCAACAATAGGCCCTACATCTTTTAAAGCATTAGCTAAATAAGCCAACTATACACTGATTTGAAGCAGGTGCTTCCAAAATCTCGCTTAAAACATCTAATATGAGCAAGACAGTTTAACTGAGATATCTTCCAGTACCTTTAAATTCTGACCCTGTGCTAAGTTCCAACACCACAAAACAAAGTGTCTATGTCTCCAAACTATAGGTTAATGCTGTCTCTCTAACTTTAAAGGAGTAACAAAAGAATTTGCTTGTAAAGAATGTATCATTTCTTTGGGAAAACCAGCATCATATTTTTGATTTCCATGTTTCCATTACGTTACCCAGTCCACGGCTCTACCAAGTAAGGTTATCTTAGAATCAGAGCAAGGAAAAGCTTTTATCTATTGGTGAACTCTTAGTAGATAGCAAGAAGAACCATTATGGTTAATAGCATAAACTATAGAGTCACATTGCCTAAATTCAGATTCCAACTCTCTCTTGTACCATGTTACCTTGAGCTAGTTATGTTAATTAACTTCCTTTGTCTTAGTTTCCTCATCTGTAAAATGTGGGTGTCAATAGTACCTGCCTCATAGGGCAATTGTGAAAGTAAAAGAAGTTCATATGTTAAAAAGTCCCTTGGAACCAGACTTGGCACATAGCCTTTGAGAGATGTCAGCTGCAACCCAAATTTGTTTCTGCATCCTACCCTGTTGACAGAAGGCTCAGAGCTACACGTCAATTCTTTCGCTGTAACTGATTCCAGACACCTGCTTCTTCTTTCTCTCTCTTCCTCAATTTACTTATTTATTATAATTGCTCTGTTTCATATCATTTTTATTAATATAAGCTGATGAACTATTTTAAGGAAATGAACAAGAACAAAATTATTTATTAGGTGGACTAAACTGAACTTGGCCTCTTTGGTCAATTATTTCAGTCCAGATTACTTAATTTTCTGCTTTATAAAATACTCCTAAATTAGGTCACATCAATTTCAGAAAGCACATCTTAGAATATGACATCTTCCATGTGCATGAAAATCCAGAATTAAAAAAAATCTTGTCTTCATATGAGACTTCTTGGATGACATATAGGTGTTAACGGTTTAATACATGCATATAAAGAGGTACCTCTTAACATGTCAAATATGTTGATAGGTTTCCATGCTCATTAAGACTCACATGGATAAGGAATGGAGCAAAGAGCAGCTATACTCTACTGGCACTGTGCTGGGAATAATTTGAAATCAAGCTTCTCTTCTGCAAAGCCCAATTCTAGTTAAAAGGTGCAAGAGGGAAATCAGTACAGAGTGCAAGTTCATCAGAACAGGTTGATCTGGTTTGCTGGAGACTCTTAGAAGCCTCCTGGGAGAAATGGGGATAAAAGTTGTTGAAATAGATAGATAACTCCAGGACTTAAGCTCTCAAACACAAATGATGAACAAAGACCAGCCTTACCTCCTGGAGAGTGCCTTCTCCAAATAAATGCAGGTAACTCATCAAAGCCTCTGCCCTGAGTACTTAATTGCTGGAGAGGGAACATTTGGGCTGCATAACAAAAAGCATTACTTTTATTTTCTCAGATCAGCCTTAAGAAAGTGTCCCAAGTTTCAAAGGGAAAGTACCTGAGACAGACATAGTAAGTTGATAAAGAGTTGTAATAAAAGAGGCATCAGAAATTGGGGCAACAAGGCTGTTTTATTGGAGATATTGAGTGGGGATGGCAATGGGATTAGTAATAGAGAAAGAAAGCAAAAAAGCATACATTATCCCTGTTGACTATCAGCAAACTGAATGTGGCTCAGAATACCAGTCAGGAATACCCACAGGGTAAGAAATGTGTTTTAGGAGTGGAAAGAAAAGAAAAATCAAGTCTTGGGATGCCAGTGGCTTCACTTTTGGTAGTTCAGAGACAAACTCTAATATTCTTTGTCAACTCAAAAATGATGAGGTTCATACATTTGGAAAGGAGAGCTTTAATTCTCATAAAGTGTTGCAGCCCCCAGGGTAGCCATTCTGACAGTCTGGGAAGTGTAGCCTCTGGCCAGAAGCCGGAAACAGATACAATGGGGCTCAGCCAACTGGAACAGGGATTTATGCTGAATGGGGTGGGCAAATATACATATTCAATCGTCTATAGAAGGAGTCATGAATATTTATGAATGGAGAAACATGTGAATGTACAACTGGGCTTCATGTCTCTACCAAGGGTAGAGTATCTGGCCCTCTGATGTCAAAAAGTGAAGCGGAAGAGAGGAAAGTTTTTGCTGTGCATCCTCTGAAGACTGGTCAGAACTACTGCTTCCTTGGTGGTCTCTTATCAAGAAGAAAGGCTGGTTGGTTAGTGTGCCAAAACTGCAAAAGGAGGGGCAGTAGCCAAGCGGTTGGTTGATATCCACAGTGGAATCTCTTGAAAAGGGCTGGTTTCTGCTTAGCTTTTAGGGAAGAAAACCTCATGTCAACTAGGGAGTGAGGGGAGATAACAAGGTGTGTTGGACTTCCCATTCTGTCATGGCCATGAACTCGGTTTTAAGGTTTTTCTTGTGTCCCTTCGGCCAAAGGTTGGTCGTTGGGGGCGGGGGGTCTGTATAGTTGGTCCTGGGGCTGATAATTTTATTTTTATTTATCATCCTTGTTATTTTTCCCTCTTCAGTGGTGAAAGCTGGAATGGTAAGTGCTATAAAGAGGGGTAAAAAAGATATGCCTCACAGGACTCATTTGTTAGAAGAAGAGGCAGTCTGCAATGTAAAGTCAGCAATCCCCACTTGTAAATGTTATTTGTGCCCCACACCACACTGAAGCAGGACTCAGTACCTCTTCTCACAACCCAGGAGGAAATCTCTAAAACCAAAATTTTAATTGTAATCATATTTTACAGTCTCATTTGGAATATGGGAACAAGGGGAAGTTAGATCACAGAATACTAACAAAATACTTAAAAGTTTTAACCAGATATGCCTGTTTTTTTTTTTTATTCCTCTTTCCCTATACTATCAACAGTGTGTTTTTAATCTTCCTAACTTCACTAAATTTTGTCTCCTCTCTCCTGGATTTCCCTCTCAAACCTCAAGTGTCTCTACTATTTATGGATCGAACAATACCCTCAAGTCTGCATTGCTACATCATCATCACCACCGTGATGATCCTCGTGGTCATGACCATAGCAAACATTACTGTGTGTACTTTTGTATCCAATACTTGTCTAAAGATTGATTCACTTAATCCTCACAAACACTCAATAGGTTAGGTTTTATTTATATTGCATAATTGAGGAAAGCATTGGAAGCAATAAAAATTTATAAATTCATATTTATTTGTTTATTTTTATTTATTTATGTATTTGTTTTTTGAGACGGAGTCTCACTCTGTGGCCCAGGCAGGAGTACAATGGCACAATCTTGGCTCAAATACTAAAAATACAAAAAATTAGCCTGGTATGGTGGCATGCACCTGTACTCCCAGCTCCTCGGGAGGTTGAGGCAGGATAATCACTTCAACCCGCCTTGGCCTCCCAAAGTGTTGAGATTACAGGTGTGAGCCACCGTGCCTGGCCAAAAATTTATAAATTGATTTTTATACTATAAAATGTTAAGTAATAAAATAGTTATGGCACAGTACAACTGAAATTTCGAAAGTGTGGGACTCTTCAAGAAAGTATTTTCATGGAAAGTAAGCTGAGTTTTCAGAGATGTAAGGAGTTCAACAAGGAAAACAGACACTGTCACTACAGGAAATGCATTGTTTAGGTTGACAATGGTAAGAAGTTTTATTGAAGGACAGATTATTTGAGGAAGAATGGTCAATGATATACCAAAACAACAAACAAACAACAAAAAAAATTTGAGGCAAAATAATAAATTGGTTTTTAATGCCAAATAAATAGATGTGGTCAATTTTAAGTAGCAGGAATTTAGAGATTTTCAGCACAAAAATTAGATAATCAAATTTATATTTTGGAAAATTCACCCAAAGTGAGCAATGGAGGACAAATTGGAGGAGGTCAAAAAGTATGTGTAGGGTGGTGGTGCTGGATGCAAACATATTAGGCCACTGTGATTGTTAAAACAACAGCTTTAATTTAATCCTCAATTCTAAATGTCCAAAAGTATCTGCATTCCTTTTTTCAGGAAAGGCAAGTGATGGTAACAATCATTCCACCATTTCCTTAGGCTTTTCTTTTCTTTTTTTCTCCAGATTTTTCTTGTGTATTCTAAAAGAATGATATTATCAGAAACCATTCAAAGCCAATCCATTTCTTGCTTTGAATCTACTTTCCTCAGCTTAAAATTCCTAGACTTAGAGTCATTTATTCATTGATTAAGCAAATGCTTACTGGGTGTCTACTACCCAACAAGCATAAAAATGTATTCCTTCCTGATTTTCTGCTCCTTTAAGATGGACCGTTACCTTTTGGGGAGGTCCAACCTCTTAAGATCTTGTGAAAAGACAAGGTAAGAGGATGAATTGCTCATTGAGGGAAACCATCGCGTGAAAAGACTCAATATCTGTCTCTCTCTCTCTCACACACACACACACACACACACACACACACACACACACACACACATTTAACGACCTCCTGGGATCCAGGAGGTTGGAGGGAAATATAACATGGACCACAGAGAAGCAGATTGGAAGCTAGGCAAAGAGGTCATCTTGGGTAACCCCAAGCTCTAATGAAATAATGTGTATCCTGTACATCACATAATCTTTCTGTGATAACCGTTTCCCTGTGTTATGCTCAAGTCTTCTGAAAATTCTTGTTTCAAAGTTCCAGTAGTCTCCATTAAGGGAGGATACCAGTTGTCTTATTTCCATACCTGGACTCTGTGATCAAAGAGAAGGAGTGCCCCCTTAAGGCCAGTGAGGTGAAGCAAGAATTAATTTAAAAAGTGAAACTTGTAGGAAAAAAGTTAATAATACTGTGTTGTTCACTTGAAATGTAATAAGAGAGCAGATTTTAAGTGACCTCACCACATACCTACACAGATACACACACCCATACTCACACAGTGGTAACTATGGGTGGTAATGAATGTGTTAATTTGATTGTGGTAATCATTACACAGTGTATACATGTATCAACTCATCATGTTGTACACCTTGAATATATACAACTTTTGTCAGTTAAAATGTTTTAAAATAATAAAAAAAATCCAAACAAATAAAATTCAAGACCAGGGACTTCCAGTTTCAGCCCCAATATATAAAGAGCTTAGAAGTCACTCTTCCATATGTATAATAAGAAAAAGCTGGACAAACTGAAACTCAGTGACTTTCCTTGAACACATCAAAGAACTCAAGGCTAACTTCTACCCAGTAACCTGAAGAGAGAGGTAAACACAAGCCATCAACAAGACTCTTGCTTATCTGGAGCAGAACCATTCACATAAACTGGTAGAAATGCTTAAATGGGAATTTTGACAATTTTCTGACAGCTAAATGTGGACGACTGAACCAGTGAGAAATCCTAGGGCTTACACTCAGGAGAGGGCCCACCTTCAGGTATTTTCTCTCCAGTAGCCCCATTCAGCTATCATGGTGAAGATCCATGCAAGATCCCCAGATGTCTCAGGCAGGAAGAAAAGGAAGTTAACCATTGTGAAATAAGCAGGGAGTTCTTCATAACAACAGTTTCCTCCTCAGGAGAAAAATCTTTACCAGAGACTTATCTCAACTGGGGAAAGGACATTCTTGCCATTTCACACCCCCATACTTCCTCTCTCAATGAAAGAGTTGAGGGGACTCTATACAGCTAGAGAAGAGTTGAGAGGGCACTATACAGCTTTGCGAAGATTAAAGCCCAGAGACAAAGGGCCACTAAAAGACTAAGATTTAATCTTAACATTAAAGAATGTTCCCCCCTCCCACCTAACTTTTATACCAATAGGGTTTCAGTACAACAGTAGAGTGCAGCTAAACAAACAACAGATAGACTTGTTATTCAAAGGAGGAGAACTTAAGAAACCCCAAATCAAGGAAAAAAAAAGGCAAAGATACTAGAGGAGTTTTAAGCTTCTGATATCCACAGCTACAACAAACATTAAATGCAGCCCAACTTCTAGACAAATAATAAATCCTCACACTAAAAACCTATTCACTTGAGTTCATGCTATGGACTGAATGTTTGTATCCCTCCAGAGTTAATATGTTGAAGCCCTAAACCTCAATGTGATGGTATTTGGAGGTGGCGCATTTGGGAGGTAATTAGGTCTTGAGGATGCAGTGCTCATAAATAAGATTAGCACCCTTATAAAAAGAGACACAAGTGAGATAATCTCACACTCCAACATGTGAGGATATGGCAAGAAGGTTCCTCTCTGCAAATCAAGAAGAGGGCCATCTCCAGGAATCAAATCAGCTGGCACTTTGATCTCTTCCTTCCCAACCTTCAGAAATGTGAGAATTAAACTTTTGTTTTTTAAGCCACCCAGTCTATGTCATTTTTGTTATAGCAATCCAAATGTACTAAGGCAGTTCTTACTACCCAACAAAACATGTCTGGCTTTCAACAAAAAACTACAAGGCATGGAAAACACTAAGAAAAAACACAATCTGAAGAGACAAAACAAGCATCAGAACAAAACTCAGAGAACAAATCAGATAGTCTGATAGTTCAAACTATCAGACAGGGATTTTGTGTGTGTGTGTGTTTTGTTTTTTGTTTGTTTGTTTGTTTTGAGATGGAGTCTCACTCTGTCACCCAGGCTGGAGTGCAGTGGCGTGATCTCGGCTCACTGCAACCTCCGCCCCCTGGCTTCAAATGATTCTCCAGCCTCAGCCTCTCAACTAGCTGGGACTACAGGCATATGTCACTGCGTCCAGCTAATTTTTCTATTTTTAGTAGAGATGAGGTTTCGCCATGTTGGCCAGGATGGTCTTGAACTTCTGACCTCAAGTGATCTGCCCGCCTCAGCCTCCCAAGGTGCTGGGATTGCAGGTGGGAGCCACCGTGCCTGGCCCAGACAGGGAGTTTAAAATAACTGTGATCAATATGTTAACAGCTCTAGTGGATAAAGAAAACAATATGAAAGATTAAATGCATAAGGTAAACAGAGATGTAGAAACTCTACAAAAGCATAAAAATTAATGCCAGATGTCAAAAAACTGTAAGAAAAATGGAAAAGTCTTTGATAGGCTTATCAGTCGACTGGACACAGATGAGGAAAGAAACAGTGAGCTTGAAGATTGGACAGACAAGATAATTTTCCAAAACTGACATACAAGGAGAAAAAACAATATTTTTTAAAAAGTCTAGGAAATGCGGACCAGTTTTAAAAGGTATAACATACATATAATTGGAGAATCAGAATGAGAGGAAAAATAACATGAAGCAGAAAAAGTATTTTTATTAATAATGACTTGAGACTTTCCAAAATTTATGACAGAAACTGAACCATAGATACATGTAGCTTGATACAAGCATATAAAAAAAACACAGATTTATCAAAGAGGTAAATATTTTTATTTATTTATTTATTTATTTTTTGAGACGGAGTCTCGCTCTGTCACCCAAGCTGCAGTGCAGTGGTGTGGTCTCAGTAGCTCACTGCAAGCTCTGCCTCCCAGGTTCATGCCATTCTCCTGCCTCAGCCTCCCGAGTAGCTGGGACTACAGGTACCTGCCACCATGCCCAGCTAATTTTTTGTGTTTTTAGTAGAGATGGGGTTTCACCATGTTAGCCAGGATGGTCTCAATCTCCTGACCTTGTGATCCACCCACCTCGGCCTGCCAAAGTGCTGGGATTACAGGCATGAGCCACCACGCCTGGCCTAAATATTTTTTTTTTAAAGCTACAGGTCGGTATATATATTAAAAATGTAAAAAGAAAAAACAAAGATAAAGACAAATTCTTGAAATAAGCCAGAGGAGGAAAATACAACCTTATCTACAGGGGAACAAGAATAATAAATTAAAGCATACTTGTCAGAACAATGTAAGCAAGAAGAGGGGAAGTAAAATATTTAAAGATTTTAAAGAAAAAATATCTCAACATATAATTCTATGTATAGCAAAACTATCTTTCAAAATCGAAGGATAAATGAAGACTGTTTTAGATAGAAAAACAAAAACAAAAACTGAGAGAAATCATTGCCAGCTGACTGTCCCTTTAAGAAATGTTAAAAGGAATTCTTCAACAAGGAGGAAGATGGCATAGGTCAGAAACTTGGATCTAGTTAAATAAAGGATGAGCATTGGAGAAGAGAACATGAAAGTCAAATATTTTAATTTTTTAGTTGATCAAAAGATAACTGTTTAAAATAATAACAGTAATAATGCATGAGGTGATTGATCACAACATATGGATAAGTGAAATGAATACTAAGAGTGTTATAAGATTTAGAGAAGAGAACCAGAAATATGCTGTTACAAGGTACCTGCACTGCACAAAAAGAGATTATTATTTAAATGTGGACTTAGGTTAGTTAAAAATAGGATAGTCCTATGAATTTTTTTACTATGTTTACTCTAATGATATCATTCTAGTACTTTGGTCTTTACAATAAAAAGCGCCTTCTCTATCAGCATGTATGGGCATCAGCTTACAGTACCAGATATAATTTTGCATCCCATAGGAACTGATTTTTAATATAAATTATGGATCATATTAATTGTGTACCTAATGATTTCTCTTTCTTTTTTATTGTTCCCCAGAAAGCACTTTATGTCATGCCTTTGGGCACTAAACCACACTATCCTGAATTCATTTTATTTAAACTTGGTTTCCCTTTGCCTCATTGTTTCTTTGATTTCTTTTTCCATTTATTTTTATCATGCTCTACTCTATGGATCTCTGTGAACTACTTTAAAACCTTTTTAAAATAAGATAAAGTAACACAAATAAATGAATCAGTATAGTTCCAAGTGTACTCTCGAGGAATATTTGTAGAAAAAAATATACTAATCACTTACAGTAAACCAAATGGCATTTATCCTTTTAATCACTAATGAAGTTATTTTTATAGCTGCCTCATTGTCTATGAACCACACTGAAAGAGCAATAATGTCACTATGGCTTTGTCATTCTTTGATACCGTTTCTTATGTCACATAGTCATTATAGTACTTGTCACTCTGAAAAGCATCAATTAATTGCCAGCAAAATAACAAGGATTATTATTGTCATGTGGTTTACACTCGTCATTTCACAGTCACACATAATCCTAGAGTTGGAATCTATTTCAAAGGAGCATTTGTTCCAGTCCTTGCCATCAACTGATGATTATTTGCAAAGCTCCCCAATTACAAAACCCCTGCAGGTTCTCCTAGTGCTGTTGAAGGATCTGTTTGCTTTATTCTTCCAATAAACATGGACTGAATATCAAATATTTTAATTTACAAAGAAAAATCTTTCCTTATCCACAGCAAACACTTCATTCTTCCTCCAAAAGCATTTAATAACATGATCTGCAAACTTTTTTTATTTCTAGGAGATGGTTATTAAAAGTCTTAGTCGAGGGCAAGGACAAGTAAAGTTGTAAAAAGCTATAAAAATTGAAGTCAGATAAGGCTCAGATCTCTCGGTAATTAACAGGCAACCTGAAAAGGCGCTGGTACAGTACCACTATATATGCATTGTATACATTCTTAAGCCATGATTCCAGATCCCCCTCAATTTCCACTAGGCTATATTAACAAATAAAGTCGGGTTTGCAAAGAGAGACAAATAGTCCTAATGTGTTGACCTATGGGAATGTACGGTGATGCCTGCATTCTTTGCATGTGCCCTCTGCCACAAACCATGTAAGAGGAACTGGGTAAAAGAATCACTGATAAAGACTGAAGGTTCCTTAAAAATGGCATCTCATTCAAACTTGGATGTCTATTTAAAAAAACCATCAGTTGTATCATCTCTAAGTGATGGGGGCCTCCTGGTTTGCCCCTGTGAGCTCATCCTCTCTTCCTTTGAGTACAGTATCAGCTCATTTTTCTATCTCCCCCACAAAAATTGTTTAAACCCTCTGAATTCAAGTATAAAATCACTTTCTAGTAAAATATATTTTAATGAAGATTTTTGAGGAGACAGAGGAGGCAAACAGCTGATTTCAAGGAGGGTCAATACAGTGAAGAGTGTTTAACAGATTTATTATTTCATTTTCACAGATTATCTTGTGGGACTGTTCTTCCATAAAACATATATTGGGCAATGTTGCACTAAACTCAAAATCAGCAGCAAGAGAATAATGCCCATTCACATCTCAGTATTACTACTTACTATTGTTTTAAGTTTTAATCAATGAACTAAGAACAAGAAAATAACCATAAGAAGCATAATTATTGGAAAGGTGATAAATTATTGTAGTCAGAGAAGCCATGACAATAAATTCCAAAACTCTAAGAATTAAGAAGAGAGCTCAGTGAACTCTACAGGCACAAGGAAAAGGCTCAACTATTAATAACTTCGGTGCATACAAGCAATAAAGAACTAAAGACTACAAAGTGAAAATATTTATTTATGGGGTATCAATAGAAAACATTAATTCATTTAGAACACCTCAGAGGAAAATATAGAGAACCCTTATGAAGAAGGCTGTGCAGCTTTGCTAAGAGATTTTTTTAATGCTTGAACAAAAGGAAGAATATGCCACATTACTGCAGAGGAAGACAATATTATAAAATGTTAAATCCTTCCAAATCAATTTATGGTATTAATGCAATTAAGATTAAAAATTTTTCTGAGTTTTTTTTGTCACCTGGAAAAATTATTTTAAAGTTGCCACAGCTGAATAAACAAGTAAGAGGAACAAATAAATTTTGGGGAAAAATTGAATAAACATTTTCACTATCAAATATCAACACAGATCACAATCTTTAATTATAATGTGGTAATGGCAAAAAGTCAACACATAGATTAATGAGATAAAATATATGAATCTCTGAAATAGTAATATATGTAATAGGCACAAATAACAAAAGATTCATCACAAATAAATTAAGAAATAATTTAATAGATGAGGTTGAGAAAATTGGTTAAATATATATACAAAAAATAAAGCAGACTCTTTCCTCCCGTGATGAAACAAATAAATTCTGCAGAGTTTAAGAAAGGTACTTAAAGAGGAATAAAAGCATAAAATTTTTAGGAGAAAATATTTGCCACTGGGATGGATCCTTCTCTACTTAAGACTTTTACACAGAGGAAAAATTTAATTAGCCTATATATAGAAGCAGCAGCAAGCTCCAGTATACTGTGGAAATTATCACATATATACATGAAGAGGAAATGAAATATAATTTGTCCTCTCATACTTGAGAATTCCAAAATCAAATCTTGTGTCCTACCTCTCTCCCTCTAACAGTTACACAAATTCTCACCTAGTGCTTGCTGTGCATCTGCTGTTTTTCTCTTACTCTGCACCAGCTTCCTTGCAGCTCTAATCCCAAATAACTTTAGTGAGCTTCCTCTATACATAACATACCTAAGAGCTCAAGTTCTTACAGGTGACCTGCAAAACATCTGTTTTGAATTTCTAGAAAGGGGGTCATATGACTTAGGTCATATTTTTTTGAGGCCAGTAACACTTATCCAGAGGGTGACATATTTTCTCATGTAAACCAGGACCATTTTGAGAGCAAAAGCATGCTCAGTTTGTGATTGGGGCTGTCCCAAGCAAAAAGGGGCTAATGTTTCCCCTAGCCTGTCATGAGCCAGCCAAAGTTCAGTTGTCTGCTAGTCTGGTGCTCATCCCTACCAACACAGCTGTGGTCACATATGACAAGGGAATTCATGCTGCTGCTAACCAGACTTTGGGCTGGAACAGGGTCTCTGAGAAATGTACATAGGCAGAACAAGCACTTTGAAATGTGCCCCCTCTATGGGAGAAGATACAGAAAAAAAAAAAAAGATGGGCTTAGTAAAAATTATAAACTTCTCTTTGCCAAAAAAGTATAAAAAATATTGAAAAATGATAAATGAAAAATATGTGCAACAAATATGATGTAAAGTGTTAATATCTTCAAATCTTTTTCTGTCCTAAAGTCTTATATTGTACTATAAAGACTACAACAGAAATTTTCATTAGCAGAACTACAGTACTTGTATTCACAAACCAACTGAAACTAAACAGGACTACCTGAGAAAAGTGGAAATTTGAACTTCAGTTTCGTAATTCATTTTCAGCTCCTTACCCTGAGGGGAATTATAATCAATGCTTCTCATTATCATCATAATTTAAAAACAATAATTTCCAAGAAATATCTTTGCTTTTTGTTTTTATCTATGACAGTTATTTCACATAAACTTACTTAGAAATAAAAACAAAATTTTTAGACATGACATTTCTAATTGCTTATTCTAGAACATTTACAACTTTAGGGTTAGAATTAAACACATACACGCACACACAATTTCCCACTCTGATCTCTAGTACTCCACTCTGGTCTTTCATACCCCTCTCATCACAAGGTTTTGGTCTGTTTTCATATTTATTTTAGACTAAGGCACCTGGTTTTGCATCTTCCTCTACACCCTCACATTCTATCATCTTCAGTGACACTCACATTACCATGACTACCCACTTAATGTTCTTGGTGCTCAGGACACTCTGGTCCTTGAAACTCTCATGCCCAATAACTGTCTCTTCTCCACCGAAGCTTCCCAAATCCATGGTCACAGCCTGGCTGTTGACATCATCTCTCAGTGCTTTACCACTAAAATAATAAGTTCAAGTGTCCTACTCCTTCACTCAATCCCCCTCACTCAATGTTTAACGGTTTATTTACTCTAGTCACCTGATATTGCTTTCTTGTACAGCTGTTCAAATTGTAGCCATTATTTTAACTCATAAGGATTTCTAGTTCTTTGACATTTTCATTTTCCCAAACCTCCATACTCTTCCTTTTTAGCTTATATAGCTGAAACTCCTTCAGTGATAATTTAAATAATTATTGCCAATAAGTTAATAATCTAATTTACTGATCCATCTGTAATTTTTGTCTTAGCTATTGGGCAAAGCCCCAACCCTAGGTGAATATATCTATATGATTTCTTTGTGGTTGGATCAGTGAAGCCAAGATCTGGTGTGGACAGTTACATGCAGTGGAAGACTGGCCCCACAACAAATTCCTGGTGGCCTCAAATGGGACTCAAAAAACTACAAGGAAGGATATTTCCGTCATCAGTTCACTCTCTTATTCTCCACAATGACTATTTTTAAACCTTCTCATAATTAAAAAAAAACAAGCTCCCCCCATTCATATATTGCCTCACCCTGTCTCAAGATGTTTGTATACCACAGATGTATGATATTCTTAAATATTTCTCAACTAAATCATCTACAACTTATCTGCAACTACTGTTACAGAATTGCCTACCCTGTATCCATTTGATTTGTCCTTAATCTGTCATAGCAAAGCTATGATTCTATTCACAAAAGCAAATTCTCAGACTCTTTCTGGAGTTAGGGTTGCCCAGTGAGATGTAGGTAGCAGCCATTGGGCAAGACTGCCTATACATTTTTTGAAAGGTTGCTGACTAATTTTGGATAATTGTTCCTTCTTTCCTTCACTTTCCTCCTCTTTCTTTGTGCCTGGAACATGGAATTGATGGCTGCAGGGTCAGCAGCTATCTAGGCCCTTGAGGTGACATGGAGAATGGTAGCAATGAGCTAAGAAGGGTGAGCCTACCTTCAAACATATTTTACACAACAACAAAAAAATTTTAATCTGATTTATGCCACAATTACCTCCACACTTTGATATTAGTAGCTGGATTCAACTAATAACAAATGTATCCACACACATCCTATCATCATTTGTCCTGTGGAAAAATTACCTCTTTTCTACTAAGATCTAAGCCTCTATCTTATGGTTTGGATCTCACCTACTCCTGTCATCTTGGAAAAATTGTATTATCTGTATCATTCCATTTTTGTATATGCAATCCTTCCTTGCATCATGCTCAAGCCATCTTGTGTAAAATAAAGAGAAAAAGGAAAAAAACCTTTATTGATTTCCACAGCACTTTCATGATTTTATTATTTCTCTCACTCTTTGTATAGCAAAGCTCTTTTAAAAATTATCTATATTTACAGGCGCCATTTTCTCTTTTTCTGCTCAATTTTCTTGTTTTCTGTTCAACTATTAACTTACTCTAATATGGCTTCCACTCTCTTATCTTCACCAAAATGGCTATTGCTGAAGATAAAAACGTCTTCTATGATATAAATTCCAATAGACTGTTTTTAAGTCTTCATCTTGTTTGACAGCTGAATGGTTAGGCACTTGTGACTATTTCCTCCTTGCTTTTTGACCCTTGCTTTATTTGGCCTCTAGGAAGTCGTATCTTCTTATTCCCCTGGCCATTTCTTTCCCTTTATTTCTCCTTTATAGAGTAATCATTTTTGACCTTGCTTTTAATGAAATCATTCACTACCAGGTCCTAAATTCCTTCTTATTTCATTCATCCCCACAGTGTCCATTACCATCATATAGAGGTAACTCAAAATTTTGTTTCTCAAGCTTCAGCATTTTTATTTTCTAGTGAACAGTACCACCGTTATTACAGTTACACAACCTTGGCAACTAAATGCCATCTTAGGTATTTTTCATTTCCTTATCTCTTCATCCAGTCCAACACCAAGCTCTGTTGGGTCTCATTCCCAAGATAGATTTCAAAGCCTTCCAATGCTATCTCCAGCACTCCAGTAGAATGCACATACTTGACCTTCACTGCACTTATTATAGAAATAATTTATAATTTTTCTGCAAGAATTTTAAATTAATAAAAATCTCACCCACTAGACTACATTCTACATGAGGGCACAGCCATACCTGTTTCTTTACTAATCTATCCCTCTCTCTGTTATAGCACCCCACAATAATAAATATATACTGATAAAATAAACTAACACATATACCTCAATAAACATATTACATCTCTTAAAAAATGACTTTAAGGCAGGGCACAGTGGCTCACACATGTAATCCCAGCACTTTGGGAGGCCGAGGCAGGTGGATCACCAGAGGTCAGGAGTTTGAGACTAGCCTGGCCAACATGGTGAAACCCCATCTCTACTAAAAATAAAAAAAAATTGTTATGCGTAGTGGCACGTGCCTGTAATCCTAGCTACTCAGGAGGCTGATGCAGGAGATTCGCTTGAACCCGGGAGGCAGAGGTTGCAGTGAGCTGAGATCACGCCATTGCACTATAGCCTGGGAGACAAGAGAGAGACTCTGTTTAAAAAAAAAAAAAAATTAAATGTTCCTAATGCAGTGCCAAGAGCTGTGCTTACAACTGAACTCTCTTTGGTACAATATGGATACAGTACAATATGTGTGGACTGTAAGTCCCTTTCTTTAGCACATTCTTCATGTAAATCCAGTTCTGAATAGTAACTGCTTTCATGTAGCTTTTGATTGTACATCACGTTGTCATTTCTTGCCTTGTAAGGAGAAAATATCAGGAAGTACATTTTCTTTATTGATTAAATTCTATATTATTTTAAAGCATTTTTTGGCAACTGATGTATGCCATGCACTGTGCTAGTTACCAGGAAGTGCAAAAGAAGGCATAAAACCTACCATACAGGTCTCACAGTTTAGCAGGAAAGATATTACAAGTGTTTAATTGTTAGGATTAGATTTTAGTGCAAATGACAAAGCCCAAAAGAACAGAGGATCAAATAAGATTGAAATGTATTACCTTCTCCTAAGTATACGAAGTTTAACACAAGTATGGGAGTTCTGTAATAATTAAGATCACAGGCTCCCTTCTCATAGCCTGGCATGTTTACTCCTGTGCCAGCCTGAATGGCAGCAAAAATAAAATAAAATGGGAGTGTGGGGAGGAGGGCACACTTCCTTCCTTTTTAAGAAAAAGGCACACATTTTCTGGATCTTTCACACACCAATTCTACTTCTTTCCCTTTGACAAAACTTAGCCACAAAGCTGTTCCTAGCTGCAACAATAATCAGAAAATGGACACCTGAAAATTTAGAAATTGTAACACTGAGGATGAAGGTAAGAATGGATACTGGGAAGCATTTTCTATCACAATAAGAAATACTAATATGAAGAAAAGAATGATAAATAATAAACTAGAAGCATAAACTGTAACAGACAAACACAGGAAAGAAAGTAATTCTGACTGGCATGGAAAAGATTTCACTATCATAAAAAATGGTCCTTAATATATAAAAAGAATTTTAACAAAATAGAAAAAGAAGGCAAGGAGGAGGCATAATTGATATATGAAATCCAGAAAATATTGAATAGTGTGGGAAAGATGAATAGTCAAGGCTGGCCAGAACCCTGCGCGTGGAAGGTTTAGCTATGGGGAGGGGAATCTGTTGGGACATAAGGTAGGGTGAGGTAGGATAGGGTAAGGTAGGGTGAAAGGTAGGGTGAGTTTAAGATATTGAGGGCTGTAAATTCTAGACTGAATATACATCCTTGGCATTGATTAATAATCAAGAAATGTAAACTGCTGCTATTCTTACCATTAATTATACTTTTCTATTAAACTTTCTATTTTATCATCTCTCCATTATTTCAGGAAGCTTGGAACGAGTACTTTCAACATTACATCTTGCTAATCAAGATTTTGGCTTTGTTAATGTCCCAGACATAGCTCCTTGAACCATGTTGTTATTTTATAACAGAAAAGAAGTCAAAGAATGGAAACCATCATTGCTACTCTGTTTCATCCTGTCTGGTTGAAATTAATTATATTCCTTAGTGACACAGGCATCCGTGAGAACCAGTGTGACAAATTTGAAATGGGCTTTTATAATGAACCAACTTTTTAAAGTAGAGCAATGTATCCCTCCCCAGTAGCGTACTCCCCAGTGAAACTTAACAGCCTTCAGTTTATCCAGCCAGGTAAGGAACTTGCACTTCTTTGCTCTGGCTATTGGTAGGGGAAAGGGGAAAGATCCCAGCAGCTGATTCTTGTCAACTCAGAGCATCAGCTTATGAAAGAAACCAGCTGAGATTAGGCTGGAGCTAAACTGCAATCACTTGCTGCTGATAGGTATTATTAGGAAAGCAGCAGGAAAGGGGGCTTTTCTTTCTGACGCATGAATATTTGAATCTTGGGCTTTTGTTATAGCTTTCTCATTGGAATAAGTTCAGATTGAAAAAGTAAAAACAAAACACTCATGCCTCATATTTATGTTGCCAATCATTTCTCTGTTCCCTGTAATTACACAAGACATGACTAATGAAAGCTTTACTTTCTGACTCATTGCAATGAAGACATTTGGCCATATTTAGTCTTGGCCTATGCAAATTGTGTGAGGTCACATGACCTTCATAACAACTTTAATATCCTGGAGAGAAAGATTATGCTGTTATAGAAAGAGCAAAAACCTTTATGTGTAAGGATCTGAGGTATGGAAAGATATCTACCATGGAAAACTGAAGGTCACTGAGATATGGCTTATGTAAATAAATTGGGAAGTTGAGTGTTTTTAATTTTTTTATATATACAAAGCAGAAACTTTTGAAATGTTCTTCAATTAATTCTTGAGCCTGGCCTTTACAATTTATTTAAACACACACACGCACACGTTTTTCATTAGGCAGTATTTCTCAGAAAAACAAAACCAATAGGACATACATCTACGTGTTTGTGTGCGTGTAGAAATTTACTATGGAAATTGACTCGTTATAATTTATTATGGGAATTATAGAGATGGAGAAATCCCATGATTTGCCATCTGCAAGCTGGAGAACCAGGAAAAACAGTGGTGTAATTCAGTCAACTCCAAAGGTGAGATGGGGGAAGGAGAGGGGGAGAGACTGAAATAAGTCCCAGGTCAAGTCAAATGTTTGAGAACCAGGTGTGCCGATTTCTGAGAGGGGGAGAAGATAAATTGCCTAGCTCTGAAAGAGAGGGTAAGTTTTTGTTCTATACAGGCCTTCAGTGGATTGGATGATGCTGGCCTACATTGGTGAGTGCAGATCTTCTTTACACAGCCTATTGATTCAAATGCTACTCTGTTTGGGAAACATACAAACACACTCAGTTGTTAATTTAAGATAAAATTAATCAATTTGTTGTTAAGTCAAGATAAAATTAATCATTACACATTTCTATCAAGGTCTGCAGTGAGAATCCAATGTCTCTACCAGTAGAGAGTAACCTAGGTTACCCAGGTTTAACCCAGGTTTTGAGAGGTGACAACGCTCTAGCAGCCCTCGCTCGCTTTCGGCATTTCCTCGGCCTAGGCGTCCGCTCTGGCCGCGCTGGAGGAGCCCTTTAGCCCGCCGCTGCGCCGTGGGGACCCCCTCTCTGGGGCTGGCCGAGGCCGGAGCCGGCTCCCTCTGCTCGCGGGGAGGTGTGGAGGGGGAGGCACGGGCGGGAGCCCGGGCTGCGCGGCGCTCCCCGGCCGGCGCGGGTTCCGGGTGGGCGCCGCACTCAGCGCGGCAGGCCAGCGCCTCCTGGGCTTGATCGGGGGACAAGCTCCCTCTGGGCTGCCGGAGTGCCAGGGCTAGGTGCTGCAAAGTCCCGTGGAGAGTGCCACTGAGAGGTGAAGCTGGCTGGGCTTTTGGGTGGGGTGGGGGACCTGGAGAACTTTTCTGTCTAGCTAAAGGTTTGTAAATGCACCAATCAGCACTCTGTGTCTAGCTAAAGGTTTGTAAATGCACCAATCAGTGCTCTGTGTCTAGCTAATCAGGTAGTGACTTAGAGAACTTTTCTGTCTAGCTAAAGGATTGTAAATGCACCAATCAGTGCTCTGTGTCTAGCTAAAGGTTTGTAAATGCACCAATCAACGCTCTGTGTCTAGCCAATCAGGTAGTGACTTAGAGAAATTTTGCGTCTAGCTAAAGGATTGTAAATGCACCAATCAGTGCTCTGTGTCTAGCTAAAGATTTGTAAATGTACCAATCAGCACTCTGTCAAAACGGACCAGTCAGCTCTCTGTAAAACGGACCAAACAGCTCTCTGTAAAGTGGACCAATCAGCTCTCTGTAAAGTGGACCAATGAGTAGGATGTGGGTGGGGCCAGATAAGGGAATAAAAGCAGGCCACCCAAGCCAGCAGCACAACCAGCTCAGGTAACCTTCCATGCTCTGGAGTCTTTGTTCTTTCACTTTTCGCAATAACTCTTAGTGCTGGTCACTCTTTGGGTCCCGTGCAGCCGTTGTGAGCTGTGACAGTCACCGCAAAGGTCTGAAGCTTCACTCCTGAAGTCAGCGAGACCATGAACCCACCAGAAGGAAGAAACTCCGGACACATGTGAACATCTGAAGGAACAAACTCTGGACACGCCATCTTTAAGAACTGTAACATTCACAGCAAGGATCAGTGGCTTCATTCTTGAAGTCAGCGAGACCAAGAACCCACCAATTCTGGACACAGTTTCACCAGATTCCTCAGCTGCTGGGTATGAGAGGGAGGTCATATGAGGATGACACTAAGCTGATGCTTCCCTCACTACACGACTTCACTGACAACACCCAGGGGGTTCTGAGGATGTTTCCTATGTGCTAATGAAGTGGAGAGGTCCCCGTTGTCCACTTAAAGTCACATTATGCTGACTGCCTTCAAAGTCCATGAGAGAGGTGCTCATTCTCGTTTTCACCATGTCCATGCTTGGTGCCTGGCTTGCTGACCCAAAAATGCAGAGTTCCTGGTGTGTCATTGCCTTTCTTTCACTCTATTGTCCCAGAGCCACATTACATTCTATACACAGTGGGAGAGTTTGGGCTTCTCATCAACTCCAGCTGCACTGTTGTCTACTAGAATCTGAAGCAGCAAAATGTATGCCAGATGTCCTTGGTGGAAACAGTCCCGTAAGTTCTTTTCTTGTTTTCTGTTTTTGGTTTATTTTTTAAAATTTTTACTTAAAATTAAAAAAATTTCACCGTCTCTAAGACTCAAGACTGTTCCCTGTGAGCTCAGTTGGGAAGCAGAAATCATAGAGGCCTCTGTTACCTCAGCTTTTCTATTTCTTACTTCAGGCACTGAGCCTAGGCTGTCATCAACTCCATAGGCTATAGGCTTACATGATTCTGGAGGCTGAAGAGTTGCATCATCTACCCTCTGCAAGCTGGACACCCAGGAGTACCAGTCATTTGTGGTCCCAAGGGCTGAGAACCAGGAGAGCCAATTGTTTAGGTTCCAGTCTAAGTGCACAAGAGCAATGTCTCAGCTTGTAAACAGACTCAAAGAGAGTAAATTATCCCTTATGCTACTTGTTGTTCAATTCAGGCCTTCAACAGGTTGGATAATGCCCACCATATGGGGAGGGCAATCAGCTTCACTCAGTGTATGGACTCAAATATCGATCTCATCCAGAAACACTCTCACAGTCACATCCAGAAATAATGTTGGTCAGATACCTGGCCACCCCTGGTCCAGTCAAGTTAACACATTAATGTAACCAGCCCAAGTCTACTCCTTGTCAATTTGGCACCCATACACATCTACTTAAACCATACTTAAGCCTCAAATGAAGACACAAACAAGGTCCTAATTTATCCTAACATTGTATGACTATCCTACTTAAAACATAAAACCCGCTTATACCCTACCCAAAACAGGAAGCAATGTCCTTGAGTGGTTTACTCTTTCTTATCCTTGATATACTGTAACTTAAATATTATTATGTAAAATTGACAATATTTAAATATTTTAAAGTTAATACATCATATGTTATATAAGGAAACAAGAAAGAAAATATTTTGTTCTACATCCATATCTATCTATATATGTCTATATATAGATTTTGCTCTATAACTAGATAGAGTTATCTCTGTACATATAAATATATACATACAAATATACATTTGTAGCAAAATATGTAGGAAATACTCATGATGGTTACTCTCTTCAATTCTGTAACTGGTCACATGACCAGAGCTTGTATTTATGACTACCTTCTTCTACTACCCATTATTTACTCCCTTTACCTTCAGCAAGTACCTCAGCTGGTTGTGGTTTTTTACTTGGTGGGGCGATCCAAACCTTTATATCTGAAGGGTCTGGGCCATTATTAGTGCTGATTAGATTTTTGTAGTTTTCCATCGACCCAGGGCCTGGTAATAATAAGAGATGTCCTAAGGGATCACTGTATTCCAAACATTCTCTTTATTATCTCAGTTGTGGAGTAGCAGTCCAATTTTTCCTTGGTAGTCAGGATCAGTCATCCCAACCAGCACACTAACTCCCTTCTTTGGCTGTTGATTCAAAGGCATGAGGATTCCAAAGTGGCCAGGTGGCAGTCTCAACTTCCAGCTCAATGGAATCACTGTTGTGTCTTCTGGTGAAGGCATTCTTGCCTCTGGCATTTAGGCCAGGAGGACATAAAGTTCTGGAAACAGGAAGCAAAAATTTAACTAGTGGGTCACTAGGGGTAATACTGAGTGGTACCATTGTCATTTCCACCCCTTAATTCCTGGATCCATGAAGCCTGGCTATCAGAGAAAGCTGATATATTAGAAGATGATTCAGAGCATCTACAGCCTTCCGAAGAACCTTGCACCAGCTCTGCAGGGTATTGCCACCAAACTGACACTGTAACTCAGTCTTTAAAAGGTGATTATAGCCCTCTATCAAGTTAGCTGCTTCAGGATGGTGGGGAACACAGTAAGATTGGTGAATTTCATGAGCATGGGTTCATTGCCACACTTCCTTTGCTGTGGAGTGAGTTCCTTGATAGAAGCAATGCTGTATGGAATAACATGGTGGTGGACAAGGCATTCTGTAAGTCCTGTGGATGGTGGTTTGGGCAGAAACACTATGCAGGAAAGGCAAACCTAAATCCAGATTAAGTATCTATCTCAGTAAGGATAAAACACTGCCCTTTCCATGGTGGTAGAAGTCCAGTGAAATCAACCTGTCAATATGTAGCTGGCTAGGGAATGGTGTCATATTGGGGACTCAGTGTTGGTCTGTGCTGCTGGTAGATTGGGCACTCAGCAGTGGCCATAGCTGGGTCAGCCTGGTTGAGTAGAAGTCCGTATTGCTGAGCCTATGCATCATCTCCATCCCTGCCATCATGGCTATTTTGTTCATGAGCCCCTTGGTTCATAGCAAAGTTACTGAGGAAAAAAGCCTAATATCCACTCAATAGGTTATTTCATCCACTTGATTATTAAAATTATCCTTTGTTGAGGTCACCCTTTGGTGAACTTGCACATGGCACATAAATATCTTCATGTTTTTTGCCCATTCAGAGAGGTCAATTCACACAACCCTCCCCCAGAGTTATTTGTTACTAACTTTTTAACCACATTTCTTCCAAGTCCCTGACCATCCAGGCATGCCATTGATCACAGCCCATTAATCAGTATTTAATCACATGTCTGGCCATTTCTCTTTCCAAACGAAGTGAATAACCAGGGACACTGATCAAATTTCTGCTCATGAGGAGGATTTCCCTTCACCACTGTCCTGCAGGGATGTTCCAAAAAGGGGCTGTAGTGCTGCAGCTGTCCAGTTTCAGGTGATGCCTGCATATTATGCAGAACCATCCTGCACAAACCAGGCTCAAGTCTTCTCTCCACCTGTCAACTGATCATAGGGAATGCCTATGAGGCCATAGGGGCAGGATGGGAGAGAGAATGCCATGTTGCAGAGGTGAGGACCATGGGAATTTGTGCCACTCTTTAATGTACATGTGCCTTCAGGGCCTGCTTTGGCCTGGTTACATATGTACCATTTTCATTTGATGATAGAATGCTGCCATGTGCGCCCAGTTTCATGGGTTGGTAACCATATGATACCCAGTTCATGTGGGCAGCTCAGGTCACATGGTAGCTTGATGGCCTATGGCTAAGCATTCAGTCTCTATTAATGCTCATTACCAGGCCAATTGATAAATGTAAAAAGTATAAGAGAAATAGAAAATCACTAACATAACACTGCAATATTAATTATTATAAGCAAGATCCCACAATAGGGTGAAAGTTTGAGAAGAAAGGATATTGTGGTAAACTAGGAAGTGGGAAACGTGACAGACACAACCTTCATCTAGTGACCAAGGTTAACATCACCATTTATAATGCATATCAACCTTATATGACTTGTGATGTGATGAGGCACTGAGAAAGTCACATTACTTCCGTGATACTCTTCCTAAAAATGTGTAACCTCAATCTGATAATCAGAACACATCAAACTCAAATTGAGGTACATTCTATTAAAAAACAGACCAATATTCTTCAAACATTTTGAGAAAAGACTCAGAAAAATGTCAGATTGGAGAAAACTAAGTAGGCATAACAACAAAATGCAATGTTGGATTCTGGATTGGATAGTGGAAAAGAAAAAGGATGTTCATAAGGAAATTGGTAAATCCAGGTCCAAATGAAATTGTAGTTTAATCATTATTATACCAGTGCTCATTTCTTGATTTTGATACCTGTGCTACAATTACACAAGATACTAACATTAGAGAAAACTGGTAGAAGGATACACAGGAACTCTGTACTATTTTGCAACTTTTATCTAAGTCTAAAATTGGTTCAAAATATAAAGCTCTTGGTGCTTTTAATCACTTTAGAAGATTGTAGGAGTTATGGAAAATAGGAGCTTGACTAATAAACACAAAAACATTTTATTCCTCAGTGTCGTTTCAACGCTATCTAAATGATATATTGCCAAGATAAATGTATAACTGTATTATGTTTGTGCCAGAAATGACATTCTGCCTCATAGTATATAGATGTATGTTTTATATTTCTTTAACTAAAAGGATCATTCCTAGTATTTCTTAACAAGAAATAAAAGTCTACCCAAAATGGGAGTTGAAGCCTCTGTCTGGAGAAGAACTGCTGGCAACTTGTGACTGCTTTTCCCACTTCCTCTCAAGGTTCCAAATATGCATGTCAGCCAGGGAAACTTGTTGATAATAACATACTCTGGGAATCCACAATATGCTAAGTGTATTGAATCAAAAAAGAATGCTTTTGGTGAAAATATTTATGAGCCTTATGATATCTCTGCAATAAAACTGAGATTTTATGATAAATGTCAAAGCCTCCATTTCAAAAATTGAAAATGATGATACTTAACAAAACTCAACTAGCTAAATTTAGGGCAATTAAGTGAGTCCAATCAAAGAATATTCTCTGGCTTTGGGCCTATCACACTTCATTTGATTGTGAATGAAATACATTTCCATTCACAGCAATCACTTGACTTCTAGCACTTGGTTATTCTGAAAGAGGCAACAAGTATCAATAACCATACTGGGTCCATGATAGCTACTTCTTTACATGAAAGATCTATTTATATTTATTATGGCCAGCTCCAGTTGGCAACATGCTTGTTGACAGTTTACTACAACAATCAGGAAAGACATGATTTGGTTTGCCTGACGTACAATTTATACCCAGGAAGCCTGATCCCTTTTCCTCTTTGAAATAATGTTTTACTTTTCCTAATATAGTACTAGAGACTGAATCAACAGATTCAGAATGCAACATACATTATTTATGCAAGTAGAAGACTATAGGAATGTGAACATGTTTAGTTATTCTGTTTTCCGCCCCTCCTGAACCCTTCTCTGCATTGCTCTGTGCAGACTGGCAGCCCTACTTTCTGACTTCCATGTGGGTTTGGCTAGTGTCAGTCACAGGAAGAAATAGAGAGTTGCAAGGAGAGAGAGATCAGGGTATTTTCCCCTGCCTTGCAACACTTTTGGCAGTGGTTGCAATTCTCATGAGAATAAATATATATTCTAGACGTGAATTTGCCTCCCCTTTCCAATATGCTCTTGCCAGACCTTTGCACTTAAAGTGACTAAATGCATTATTTATTGCCATGGTGTCCTACACAACATCATCTGTTACGGTCTGATTCTTTGTCCCCTTTTCTTCCAAATTAACATGATGAAATCCTAGACCCCAAGGTGATGGTGTTATGAGGTGGGGTCTTTGAGGGGTGATTAGATCATGAAGGTGGAGCCCTTATAAATGGGATTAATGCCCTTATATAACAGGCCTAGAAAGCTTCTTCACTACTTCCACTTTATGAGGACCCAGCTGAAAGGCACTGTCTGTAAGGAATGAGCCCTCACTAGACACAAAATCTGCAGGAGCCTTGATCTGGATGTCCCAGTTCTCAGAACTGTGAGAAATAAATTTCTGTTGTTCATAAGTTATGCAATTCATGATATTTTTGCTATGACATCCCAAACTGTTACATCAGCTTTATCCTTTGGACATTTTAATGGCAAAAGATGTTTGGCAATGCAATTACCTCAAATTTCACTTGCCTTACCACGAACCCCATCATCCAAAAACAGCTGATATTTAGGTTTTTGTAGGTATTTATTGTCAAATGAGGGTGTTTACTTCCAGTTTTATAAGCTCAGAATTTTTATCATTAATGGATATTAGATGTCCATTTTTTGCATCTATTGATATGATTATATAATTTTTTTAGCATATTGATGTGGTAGATTACATTAACCGATTTTTTCAAATATTAGACTAGCCCTCCCTATCTGGAGTAAATTCCACCTGGTCATGGTGTATAAATATTTTTATACATTATTAGATTTGATTTGCTACTACTTTGCTGAGGATTTTTGCGTCTATGTTCATGAAATATATTGGTTTGTAGTTTTCCTTTTTGTAATTTTTTTTCTAGTTTTGGTATTAGGGTAATGCTGGACTCATAGAATGTGTTAGGAAGTACTCCCTCTGCTTTTATCTGGGAAAGAATGTAGACAATTGGTATTCTTTGTTCTCCAAGTGTTTGACAGAATTCACCAGGGTATCCATTTGATCCTGGTTGCTTTCTGTTTTGGAAGGTTATTAAGAATGTATTTGATTTATTTAATGTATACAGACTTATTCAGATTATATATTTCTTGTGTGACTTTTGGTAGATTGTGTATTTCCAGGAATTGGTCTATTTCATCTAGGTTATTAAATTTGTGGGCTTAGAGTGGTTCATAGTATTTTAGTGTCCATGGGATTAGTAGTGATGCCCCCACTTTATTTTGAATATTAGAAATTTGTGGATTTGTACCTTCTGTTTTTTTTCTTGGTCACCCTAGAGATAGAATGCCATGGAGCTTTCCATGTTGGCTGGTGGAGCCTAGTGAGAGGTGTTTAGGTCCCGCATGAATAAATTGATGCCATGCTCCAGGTGGTGAGTCAGTTTTTGCTCTCCTGAGGCTGGATTAGTTCTCACAGGAATTGACTTGTTTTATGACTTTATGACCTACCCACAAGAACAGGGAGTTATAAGGCAGGTCCGCCTCCTTGTTCCCTGGCTCTTTGCACATACCTGTTCACCTTTCTGCTTCTCTGCTATATTGTGATACAGCACAAGGCACTCACCCGAAGCTGTGCACATGCTGGTGTCATCCTCTTGGACTTGTCAGTGGCCAGAATCATTAGCTAAATAAACCTCCTTTCTCTATAAATTACCCAGCCTCAGATATTATGTTGTAGCAAGACAAAAATGGACTAACAAATGGTCTGAGTGTATACTTTATATAGTATATATATTTTAAATATGTTAAGGTGTGTTTTATGGACCAGAATATGGTCTGTCTTGGTGAATGTTACGTGTGAGCTTGAGAAGAATGGGTATTTTTCTGTTGTTGGATGAAATATTTTATAGATGTCAATAAGATCCACTTAAATAATATTGTTCAGTTAAACTATGTCCTTGCTGATTTTCTGCCTGATTGTTGTGTCCATTTCTGATAGAGGGGTGTTAATGTCTCCAAATATAGTAATGGATTGATCTATTTCTCCTTGCACTTGTATCATGTTTTGCCCCATGTATTTTGACACCGTACTGTTAGGTACATACATATTAAAAACTGTTATGCCTTTTATTTTGATTTTTTTAAATTTTATTATTATTATACTTTAAGTTTTAGGGTACATATGCACAACGTGCAGGTGTGTTACATATATATACATGTGCCATGTTGGTGTGCTGCACCCATTAACTCGTCATTTAGCATTAGGTATATCTCCTAATGCTATCCCTCCCCCCTCCCCCTACCCTACAACAGTCCCCGGTGGTGTGTGATGTTACCCTTCCTGTGTCCATGTGTTCTCATTGTTCAATTCCCACCTATGAGTGAGAACATGCGGTGTTTGGTTTTTTGTCCTTGCAACAGTTTGCTGAGAATGATGGTTTCCAGTTTCATCCATGTCCCTACAAAGGACATGAACTCATTATGCCTTTTAAAGGACTGACCACTTTATCATTATGTAATGCCTCTCTTTATCCCTGAAAATTTCCTTATTCTGATGTCTGCTTTATCTGAAATTAATATAGTTACTCTAGCTGTCTTTCAGTGTTAGCATTATATAACTTTCTCTACCTGCTTTACTTTTAATCTACCTGTGTCTTTATATTTAAAGTGGTTTTCGTGTAGAAAACCACTTTCTTTATTCACTCTGGCAGTCTCTGTCTTTTCATTGGTGTATTTAGACCATTGATATTTAAAGTGATTATGGATACAGTTGGTTTTTTATCTATCATGCTTTTACTGTTTTCTATTTGTTGTCTTTGTTCCTTGTGGGTTTTTTTGTTGTTGTTGCCTTTTACTTTTTTTCTGCCCTTTCTGATGTTAACTGATATTTTATATAATTCTATTTTTCCCCATCTTAGCATACCAACTAACTTATTCAAAAAAATTTTTTAGTCATTGCCTTTGAGTGTGCAATATACACTTGCAATGAATCCAACTCCTCCTTCAAACAGTAATATCCCAGTCTCCTTTCCTTTATCTTATAACATCATTGATATTAATCTCACTTATCCATAAGCTATACATCACTGCTATTATTTTGAGCAAAATATTGGCTTTAAAATCAACTAAGAATCAGAAAAATATTTTATTTATCTATTTCTTCTCTAAAACTCTTTCCATCTTTATGCAGATTTGAGATTTTGACATATATATGTATATATACATATGTATACATATATACGTATATATATATATAATTTACTATTTTTCTAAAGAAATTCTGTAAATGTTTCTTGCAAGGCAGGTTTACTGGCAATAAAGTCCCTGGCAAATTTTTGTCTGAAAAATCCTTTGTTTCTTCTTTCTTCAGTTTTGAGGGATAACCTATAAGTTGGTGGTTTTTTTTTTTTTTTAATTTCAGCACTTTAAATATTTCAATCCTTTTTTTTGGGGGGGGGCAGTGTCTCACTTTGTCCCCCGGGGTGGAGTGCAATGGTGGGATGATGGGTCACCACAGCCTCAACCTCCCTGGGCTGAGTTAGTGTTCCCATCTCAGCCTTCCTAGTAGCTGGGACTACAGAAACATGCCACCACACCCAGTTAATATTTTCTGTTTGTTTGTTTGTTTGTTTTGTGTGGAGACACGGTTCTGCTGTGTTGGCCCAGACTGGTCTCAAACTCCCGGCCTCAAGTGATCCGTCCGCTTCAGCCTCCACTGAGCCTGGCTTAATTGTTTTTCTGCCGTTTGAATGTGATATTCTTAGGTGGTTTCGTTTGTTTGTTTTGCATTTATCCTGCTGTGTTCCGAGCTATCTGGATTGTGGTTTGGTGTCTCACTTTTTTAAATTTCAGAAATTGCTTCAAATATTTCTTCCTCTCTTTTTTCTCCTTCTGTTAGTCTCATTGTACATATTTACACTTTTTGTAATTGTCCCATGGTTTTTGGATATTCTGTTCTATTTTGTTCTTTTTTATCCCTGCATTTTAGTTTCTGAAATTCCTGTTGACATTGCTTTCTTATTGATAGCCAAACATAATGTATTGAGTAAAATGAACTCAGGTAAATAGGTCTTCAGCATTAGGTTTTATGTTTATCTGACTAACAGGCTATATTTACTGTTAGCTGCAGTTGTGAATGTCAAAGGCTAACATTTCTTATGGGTGTTCCTGTTTCTGTCTCCACTATTGCCTTTGGTTTTTCCCTAGAGACGTCTTAAATAAAGTTTGAGACATACAGTTCTTCCTTGTCGTTTCTGTTATATACAGAAGTGCTATTGATGTGGTGGAAAGGCATAGGGAGCACAGAAGTATTCTACAGTCTTAAAATTAAGTCTCAATCTTTTAATGAACTTGTGCCCCTAGTCTGTAACCTTAACCAGTGCTTTCAATTTTGTGCCCCCTTATACGAGACAGAGAGTCTAGAGGGGGCTGGAGTTGGGAATTTATCCTACCCTTGGTCAGTTAGACTCTGGTAAGTCCTGTTAGTTTGCCTTTGGTAAAATAATTTCTTTCAAGGGAAGATTTTGTTAAGAACAGAATGCTTTGGGCACATTTTAATATGGCCACTTTTCTCCTTCTCCTGCTGTAAACAAACGAGTATTCTTTTAATCTTTACTTTGAGAATCTGGTAGGGCTTCTGGAGGTAAAAGTCACAAAAGCGTAGGACCCCCCACTAAGCCTGGCTCCCTCTTGAGTTTCTAACTTTCAAATATGTCTATACCGAATCTCCAGCAATTCAACAATTACAGTTTAATTTTCCTACCCTGATACTTGTTTCTGAGGATGTTTCAGCACCAGAGTTTCTGCTCCAATGGGCTCTGATATTCCATATTTACCTATCTCTCCAATTTTGGTGGCAGTGATTCATTTTGTGGCCTCAACTCTTTGATGAATCTAAGAAGAGTTGTGGGTCTTCAGTTTGTTCTTTTGTGAAGATGAGAATGACAGCTTCCAAACATTTCACATGCTGGACCAGAACTGGAAGTTCTCAGCATGTTATCTTTAGTTCTAAAGGCTGAAAATCCATGAATGTTCATTACCAGCAATGTGAATAAATACATCTGTGTTATATAATAAATTATTTTACATTAGTAAATTTAAAAATTAATGAACTAGAACTTTCAATCTCAATAATGATAAATATAATAAATAGTTTTCTGAGGGAAAAAGCAAACTGATTTTGATACTGTTTATATAAAGGTTAGAAACTGTCAGATCAATATTATGTTGTGTTTAAGGATGCATAAATATGTAATAAAAGTATAAAGAAAATATAAAGAAATGCAAAGTAATAATACATCACATATTCAGGGTTGGCGTTAATAGAGGAGGGAAGAGGATGGGGAGGGAGTGTGATGGAATCAGGGAGGGTTACCCAGTTCCCAAAATGTTGGTAATACACTATTTCTTAAACTGGACAGTGATTTTATAACCATTATTCTTTGTACCTTTTACCTTAAATACTGTCAAATAAATGTATATCTATACCTTGTAATAGTATTGAGCTAGCAAAATGAAGAAAGTAGAATAATGTATATAGACTTGGAAAAATCTCTAAAGTATCATTTAAAAAAAAACAAGTCATGCAATCATGTGAATGGTACGAGCATGTTTGTGTATAAGTGGATATAATACACATAAAGAATAGCAAGTTTCCATAGCAAACTTTATTTTTAGTGATGGTTACCTCTTAGGATGACAGTTACAGTTTAGGGGAGAAAAATAATTTTTAAATTATGTTCTACTTTGCCTATTTTTGTATTGTTTGATTCTTTTACAAAAAGTATTTACTATTTATGCAACAAAACTAAATGGCATTGTTCCTTTCTCCTAAAATGCTTATACCCTATATATGTTAATAGTATATAACTGGGGAGAGGGAGCTAATTAGGAAGAGGATAAAAGGAGAAAGTGAGAGGACTAAGCAGGGAAACAAAGAAGCTCAATTCTCCAAAACTGCAACACTGAAGTAAGGTGAGGAATACCTTCTTCCCCTTTATAATTCATTTTGATTGACTTGTTGAAGTAGACAGGACTAAAGAATCTGTGGGCAGTAAATAGAAGAGGTGGACAAAATGATGGTTCAGCTACCCAAGAACCTGAACTCTTAGAAAAAGTAATTCCTGGAATAGCATTATAACACCCTTTTTAAAGTCTCATGATTTTCTTTTCTATGTATATTTATACAGTATAATCATAAATATCACCCAATAAACCTCATTCAAAAAGATTCACCAAGGAGGGAACCTGATATCTGGAAAATGTTGGCTTGTTTTGGAGTTAGTTAATAAATCCTAAAGAGGAGCTTCCTAATTGTTCCCTTGTGATCCAAAGTTGTAAACTCTTGGCTTTGATTCCATATTTTTGATTTCTCTAAAAGAAGGAGAGAGATTTTCCTAGATGGTTGGTTAAGCACTTGAGTGATTGCATAACATTTAAAGTTTTACAAGGGTTTAATATTCACATCTTGCAGAATAAAATTAGTCTTAAAATTTTGATCCAGTGTTGTTAAAATTAAACTATAAGTCACAAAAATATTTTATTAGCTTGGAAGGAAAGAATATTATTTTCCAATTCCTTGGCATTTCAAATTTTTATGATTGCAAGGTTATAATATTTATATTATATTCAGTGATCACAGAGTAAGCAATGTACATGCTAAGACACAAGATGGAAAGGATAAAGGTCCTATTTAAATTTATGAAGGCTCTGTCTCTTGCTATGTCTTAGTTATAATACTACAAACAGAACACTAATCTTCAGGAGATACTCAGTGGGAATTGCAAGTTAGTTTTGTGTTTGTTTTTCTTGACACATTAAATAGTTCTTATTCATCTCCTGGGAAGAGAACACTCAAACTTCATAAGGCATGCAAACACTGTATTTTTAATTTAGTATACAGTATATACTTGTTAGAGGAAATGGAAAATTTTCATTTAAACTGAAAATAAACTGACCAGCCTTATGTATCAACAGCTAAATTATGTGGGCTACTCTGTTAGAAAAACACTCGGACCCCTGGGTCTATATATTACAAGCAAAATATAATACTGCCTCTAGCAGACGACAATCCATTCACTGTCATATACAAAATCACACTCTGTGTGTTTTTTTGGCACAATTTTGAATTTTTTCTTCTGTAAATCAAAAATAGTTAAGCTAACTTGGATGGTAATTTCCTTATAAGACGTACTATATCTAGTCTAATTAGCTGTTCTTTTTCACTCATGCACACATGTTCTTAATCATTACTACTATCAGTCTTTTAACTATTATAATCAGTTTTCTCAACATTGATTTGATTATTGACTACCTGACATGGAAAGTTCATAAGTATTAAGATATTAATATTCGAATATAAATTTAGGTTTCATCTTCATTGGTTAGTACATGAAGCGAAAACAACCATGATACAACTATTATACATTTGCAATATGAAGTTTTCACATTTATATCTAAAAATACAGGATTTTGGAGTTCAGAGAGTAAGCAAGAAAGAAAGGCCGGGCGCGGTGGTTCACTCCTGTAATCCCAGCACTTTAGGAGGCTGAGGCGGGCAGATCATGCAGTCAGGAGTTTGAGATCAGCCTGGCCAACATGGTGAAATCCCATCATTACTAAAAATACAAAAATTAGCTGGGCGCAGTGGTGGGCACCTGTAATCCCAGCCCCTTGGGAGCTGAGGCAGGAGAATCGCTTGAAGCGGAAGGCAGAGGTTGCAGTGAGCCGAGATCACGCCACTGCACTTCAGCCTGGGTGACAGAGCAAAACTCCGTCTTGGGGAAAAAAGAAAAGAAAATAACTGTTGTAGATTTTTAAAGAAATCATTTCTTTAAAGAAAATTACTCACTAAAAGAAAATAAATGAGTAATAATCTAATCTTAATAGCTATCAGCAATAGACAGTAATTAGAGTTTATTTACTGAGAGCCAGGCTTTAGATAGTTTATCTGCATTATCTATTTAATCTTTTCAGTAATGCTGGGAGGTATAAAATTTCATATCGTTTCAGTAAGGACAAAACCGATAAAGAGAAAAAGTAAGTAACTCACTCAGAGCACACAGCTGGAATTGAAATAAATCAAAGCCAGACTGTTTGGCTCAAGTCGGCCCTTTTAATCTTACCATTAAACCATCCAATATCCTATTTCCATCAAGTATACTGTATTATCCAGTTCGCATCCAGTATACTTGTTTACCTGCAGCTGACACCAATGAAACGACAAAGCAATACCCTCAAATTGTAATATGAGCATGAGTTTTTCTAAAACCTAAAATAAACAAGGAACAACTTCTCCATTGTTCCCAGTATTGGTGAATATAATGCAGGAGTCTTCTAAATGCATTTTTAAATATTTTTCTCTACATATATGTTCTATATTTTCTTTACAATATTTTTACTCACCATGTAGTTAGTTCATTATTCTTTTTCCTTCTGACCCCCTACAAAGAAAATGACTTTTATTTGGCTATGTTATTTCTTATAAAAACACCGTTCTGCTTTTTTCCATACATCAACTATCCCATATTGATAACATTAAATCCTTATAGTATCCCTAAGGGGGTATATCATTAGACTGCCAGAGGAGAGAATTATCTTTTCCTGTGTGCATTCTATCTGCTTCAACTCCATATCCTTTTATCCTTCTGTTTCTGTGTTCAGCAATGCAAAAGGTCAGTTCTATTTTACATAAAATGTATATTTGCCACCTGGGACTTTTCCTGATTAAAAAAAATCGGCTTCTCAACATGGTTTAAAAATTTTTTGATAGAGGCAATGTAGAATCCTAGCAGAAACTTGGAAATAGTAGCACATTTTTTTCCTCCAATATAATAACCTCTGAATTATTTTGTGACAGTCTTAAAATGCTACCTAATTACAATGGTGAACAATAATGAAGGTTTGTGCCTGATGAAACGGGAAGTTGAAGGTTACATGAAGCTTGATATAGTTAGTAAAACTAACTTTGAGTTTCATGAGCATTAAATCAGATGGTTATAAACTATTTCCTTGAACGATGGGGAGGAGGGCATGAAAGACATTTCACACAAAAGGCTTTTCCACATAAAGTAATACATCATATTCTGAGTGGTCACTTACAACTATAAATGCCAAGATGTGGCCATTTTCCACCTCAATGAATATGAACCAACAAAGGTGCTCCTAGAATGAACTTGGTCTGCTCAAAAATATTTGAATTTAACCAAAGGAAAAAAAATCACATTTTTTTCTAGTGCCTTAACTTGTGAGAGGTACTATCCGGGATGTTTTCATATACTGTCATTTAACTGAAATTCCCTCAACAGCCTTCTGTTGAAGGTGTTGATATTGTTACCTCCATCTTTACAGATGAAGGAACAGAGGCTTAAGGAGCTTGATTCAGTTGGCAACTGGCCAAACTGAGACTCAAGTTACTGTTCCTCTATGCAACACACAGTCTCTCCCAAGGCAAGACATATCGACTTCATCAAGGAGATTGAAACAAACGGGACAGTTATGAATAATGTGCATGCAAACCACAAATACCTTTGCTTCCCAAATTCCTCCTTTCTCTGCACTCTTCTTAGCATTTCAGAATTATGTTTGTTTTTAAAAAAATATTTACCTTTGAGTTAATATATATTATTTTTCCCTAAAATGCAAATGTTTTAGGGAGATGTAACAGAATATTCTATAGCTATCATTGATGCTTTAGTAAGCATAAGTTATATTTCCTTCTGGGGGGGCAGTTTTAATAGAGGAAAGTAAATGGGAGAGAGGGGTATATACAGGGTAGGTAGGTTGAAGATACATTTCAGATACTTCAAACTGTTAGCTCTGCATGGCTCCCTTGTCTATGAACAGAATATGAGGCACATTTTCAATGGGAAACTTAAAAAAAAGTAGGAGACAGCTTTAAGATAGCATTGCTGGACCTCCTTTTTGAATTCATTGAGTTTCTACAATTCTAAAATTGATGGAAAAACGTTTTCATGGTAGATGGCTAAGGCTTGGCAAGTTTGTTTTAAAAGGAAGTCTGTATGTGTCTCCTGAGTTCATCTGGGATTACTTTACGAAAAAGAAAGTTGTGATCTAACCTTCAGAAAATTTTTAAGTTTCTATTTCTTCCACAAGGAATTTTCTATTGCTTGTGAAAAGGAAACTAAAGGCCCCAAGTTACATATATATTTCCCAAAACAAATAAATTCAAAAGCTGTGGTGATTCTTTTTATTTATTTTATTTCTAGTATGAGAATTAAGGTATTTTTCCCAAGTCAGCTATTCTAAGAAGAAAGTTGTTAATAAAGCGAAAGATAGTGAGAAGCTTCTCAGCATTGGGAGAAAATTGTTTGATAGAATTATTGTTTTATAAATCAGTTTGGTAAATGATAATTAATAACTAAAATGTTATGTCTTTAAATAACACTATTTTTCTATTTGAGGTGTTTCTATGTTCTCCAAACATAGCTGATAAATGTAAAGTCATAAAATTCTCTTATTACTCAAAATATGGTTGTCAACAATGGCAAGTAAGAAAGTGCTTACATATCATATCACTTCAGCCCTTGGTGGAGGATGGTATAGCCATACTTCCTGCTCTGTCAGCTAAACCCACACAAGATTAAATGCTATGTACATAATAGCCAGTTAGTACAGGTCTGTCTTGGAGGCTGGCAGGTGTTTCCATGAAATTTCACCCCGCCTGTCACAGCACACAGGGCAGCCAGCACCTGGCAACCTCCTTAAAAACAGCACACTCTTTAATTGCCTTGAAACAGCACAAGCAGCAGCAGCTGCTGCTGCCAACATTGTTAAGTAAACAACAGGTTTTGCACCTGCTGGAACAAAATCCTGACCTCAACATTGGCCAGTCAGGTGACCCCTATGTAACTTAGACAGCTTGTCCTAATGCAAGTGGCCTAGGAGATGAGCAGCAGTCCCTCAGTATTGATCCTTCCCCCAGATATGTAATATCTGCCCCTTAGTTGCCTTTTGAGGGCATCGAATTCAGCCCCTTTATATGAAAATTTGAAGAGTTAAATTTTTCTTATGGGCAGTTCCTTCTAGTTCTTTCTCTTTCCCTCCTCTGTCTTCTTTTGAGAATGCTAATGAGAAAAGATGACTTGGCTCTAATTTCCCATATTCTGTGTTATCAGTGATTCCTCTTTAGAAGTCTACAATGAAGAATGGGACTAGAGCAAATAAACTTTCTACCACTGACCAAAGACCCAACCTTTTAGCCTCTGTGAACAGAAAAAATGAGACGATAAAACAAAATATTTTTATATACAATGTAACAGCTGGGCTTTTCAAAAATACAATTTTCAGTGTTTTATGGCCTTGGATGGGTATCTCCTCACCGTGTAGTGAGACCAGGAAACTCAGCTGTAGCAGCCAAGCGAAAGTGAAGTCAAATTTAACTCTGACTCTCACTGGAAAGTCCTTCTCAGCCTCCACATACATACATACACTGTTCTTATTTAGCAGGATCAGTTCCTAGGCACAGTCAGAAACACAGTTCAGGCTTTAGGGAATATAGTCCAGAAAAATGGAGAAGCAAGGGGCAATGGAGAAATACAGCCCGAAAGCGTTCATGACCATTCTCCCCCTTGTTCACAACTTCTACAAACTGTAGAAGTCCCTCCTAGTGGATAAAGCATTGGATTTGACTGGAACATACACATGCACATCACAACTTCTAGGTGGAGAAAGACAAACTCCATAAGGTGATTTTAAAGAGCAAATCACGTAATAGTCTCAACGACATCAGATGACAATTAACTGGTGATACAGTTTGGCTGTGTCCCCACCCAAATCTCATCTTGAATTGTAGCTCCCATAATCTCTATGTGTTGTGGGAGGGCCCCAGTGGGAGGTAATTGAATCGTGGGGGTGGGTTTTCCCAGGCTGTTCTCCTGATAGTGAATAAGTCTCATGAAATCTGATGATCAGATAAAAATCTGATGTAGGGCAGTTCCCCTACACATGCTGTCTTGCCTGCCACCATGAAAGACGTGCCTTTGCTCCTCCTTCACCTTCTGCCATGATTGTGAGGCCTCCCCAGCAACATGGAATTGTGAATCCTTTAAACCTCCTTTGCTTTATAAATTATCCAGTTTTTGGTATGTCTTTATTAGCAGGGTGAGAATGGGCTAATACAACTGGGTTTTAGCATGCATTTATTTGTGTGTTGTTTAATCCCCAGAACAAGTCTTCTTGTGATTTGGCTGGTTTCTAAAAATGATACAACAGAGGGTTTGGCTTATCAGAGAGAAAGTATATTTTCAACAAAGAAAAACATACAAACAATATAAGCTGAGCCTTGAGATGGAGAGAGATAAATGGAATATTGTGAACCATGAGTGAAAATGTACTCGAATATGTTTTAGGTTCTTTAATTCTCATCATAAGCACACTGAATTCTTAACCTAGTAGAACAAAGATTGGATAGGCCTGCAGGCAAATGATCAAAAATCTGTTTCAAATCCTAAAGCCAACAGAACATTTTGCCTATGGCTTCTTTATACCATTTGATCAAAAAGAATAATGCAATTGTGAGTTAGTCTGAGGTTGAGGAATTTTTCCAATGAAGTAAGTTAATTATTTATTACTATTGATTTGCTAGAGTGTTTCTGCAAAATCAAAGTATATTTCTTTTTCCACTTTAACATTTCTAAGAATTATGTAACAACTCTCCAAAGTTGTTATTAAACCTAATAACTATATTTTATAACATTCTTGATGCAGCTGATCAATTCGCTACATCAAGCTTATATATTCATGTTTTAAATAAAGTAACATATAAGTTATGTGCCTCATACATAATAATTGAAGAATAATGACAAAAATGTAAATTTTCCATTTTAGACCATCTCTTGAGTCATGCTAACCACTAAAAGACCGAAATATACACACTGAGATAAATGTACTAAGAAATTGATGGGGGAAACCTCTAGTGGCTCATTGAATCCAGGCTGTCAAATTTCCAAAGAACAATTAGATGCTTTTAGCCAAGATCTATAGATTATATAAATGACATGTTAAGAAAATAGCAAAAATCATTCCAACTTTTCCTCTACCTCTATCCTCTCTTTTAACATCTGCAGCAATATCACAAGAAAAACATATATTTAAGGTAGAAGCAAAAGGCCAGTATCATGATCTGGATTATACCAAGATTCAGGAGTCTTTGGAGTTTATAAACATTAAAATATTTTATTTGTGTTATGTAATGTCCCTTTTATTTTATCCTATGGAAGTATACCTTTTAAAATAAAGAACAAATAGGCTAAAATAGTTTTGTGTACAATTAGAAAATTGAGGTGTCTTTCAATTTATTGCCGCTGATATCGTTTTTTAAAATCTTATGTATATTAAAAACTGAAGAGCTTCTTGCTATCCTCTAAATCTGTCTATAATCAGCAATAAACTAGGATTTATAACATCCCTAACTCTAGGGCTTTTTCTGAAGGAGTAGGGCAGGAATACACTCTTTGTTCCTGAAATATATGGACAAGTACTTGAGGTACATAAATAGAATCATACAAGGAAAACTAATTATTCATAAAAATGAAAGGGGGGCATTACTACACCTGAATCCCAGAGTTTTTGTGTCTTTGTATGTGAGTCTGAGAACATATGGCCTTCTGAGCTTCAAAGTTTTCATCTGTACAAAGAAAATAACAAATTGACATTCAAGAGACTACTGTGTCAAATATCTGAGAAGGACGAGAGTGAATGCTTGAGGCTTATTGTCCACCTCTGCACGTGCCAATTCTCTTAAACATAGTTGTGGCTGTGTATTTTCAAAACCAACAAAAGAACAAAACTCTGTGAAAATATTACTCTTCCTTAAATCAAAACCAGTTTCAAAATGTTTTTAAAGATAACTGATAGGGGAGGCCAACATCTAGGTGGAAAAGAAAGAACTTTTGTAAGTTCCATGAAATGATGTCATGTTAAGGCTTTTTGCCTTATACCTAAAGAGCCTACATAATTATTGCATTAAAAATTTAGTCAGGTTCAATCAGGTATAATTTACCTATGATAAAACACATGGGTTTTAAACATACAGTTGAATGCATTTCAACCAATGTATATACTTATATAACTACCATCTTAAGATATGGAATATTTCCATTCCCCAAGAAAGTTCTCTCATGCCAATAATCCTCACTTCCCCTTTCTTTTCCAGCAGGCAACCACTGATCTAAATTCAGAAACTATATTTAATTTCATCTGTTATAGAAATCCATAGAAATGGAAGCATACAGCATATATACTTTTTTCAGGCTGTTTTGTCCAAGAATGTTTGTGAGAGTCATCCATGTGATTTTGTGTATCAGTACTTCATTCATTGTTATTGCTGACTAGTATTTCACTGCGTTATGTACCATAAGTTGTTCATTTACTCATCTGTTCAAAGACATTTAGGTTGTAACCAATTGTTTGGCTACTGTGAATAAGATGCTAGAAACATTTAAATGCAAATATTTGTGAACTACATTCACATTTAAGATGTCAAGTTTTTTGGCATGATGTTATATATAATATTCATAATATCCCCTATTTCTTGTTTTCCTGCTTATTTTTGAGTTAATTCAGCACTATTATGATTCCATTTTATCTCTTCTCTGGTTGGTTTATTTACTTGTTTGGTTTTGTGCATGAGCCGGCATTTACATTTCCAAACCATTTGCTCCAGTTAAAGTTACCAAAGGGTTTTCAAGCAGAGGAAGGCACCAGAGGAGGAAACTGTCACAGTCCACTGTCATGGAATACCCTACTTTGTATACAAAATGAGAATTTACTTCAATTTTCTCCTGTGCCACTGATCAATTTATCTTGGTTCCAAACTCACCCTTCTTTGACTGCTCTGTGATAGCATAGCTGGATCTGTTAATATTTTTCTTATTACAGCTGACACACACAACGTTAAGTTTAGGCAGTAGAAAGTACTGAAAAGACAGTGCTCCTCTCTCTACATGCCTGCATGATGTGGCTTTTCCAGTGTCCAGCAGTCAGCAGTTTTCCCTGGCACATAATAGAGGCTTTGCAGTACATTCAATAGTAAGTACTTGTCTGTGGACAGCATACCCCAAAACCACAGAGGATATATTTCCATCAAGTCCCACTAGTTCAGCACCTCAGTGACCTCTCTACCATTCAATGAGCCACAGTTGGCCACATCCACAAAGGTTTGGGGCTGGGCTTTGGGAATGGGTGTCTCTCTTTTGACCACTCTCTCTGCCCTAGGTGTAGTGAGATAAGTAAAAATAATTTTTTGTATTTCCCTAGTCCAACCTTCATTTCTCTGGTCCTCTGTTAAATATAATAATTATGAATATGAAACTTTCCCTATTAAAATTACTGCATGATTTCTCTCTTCTGCTTTAACTCTTACTGAGATAGAATTAGCACCAGAAAAAAATTCTAGGTGTAGCAGCCAAAAATATGACATTGTTTACTGCAGTGGAAAGTCATGGCTTCTTATCCAGTTTCTAAAGCTGAGTTAATTCACTGGCCCACCGCCTCTTGATTGAAGAGAAATTCTGGACACCAAAAAGGAGGATCCTCCACTACAGCCATAGCCACATACTGAAAATCTTCACTGAAGGCACCCAAAAAGAAATGTGTGGCCATTTACTAGAGTCACTGTGCATTAGCAAAAAGACAAAAACCCAAACCTTTAGATGATTACTGGACATTTGGCTCTGAATGGAACCTAATTCCTGGTGACCCAAAATGCCAATGCAGTCAGGTGACGGACAGAATATTAGCTCAAGTCCAACTTAAAGTGTGACAAGTTAGTCCACAGCCCCATCTTGTGTTTAGGTCCCTGGTTCCCGAATGTATGATTGCAACAGAGACACTCGGCAACAGTCAGAAACCCCATATTGACTGATTCATAGATATGGACCATTATTATAGAAAGGGCTAAGTGAAAGCCCCTGGAACTTCCTCCTCAATCCTAAGATAACATACCAGAAGCAATGCAGTATCACTGGGGGAATTTTTTATGTAAACGCCATAATCAAAAATTTGAAAGCAGCAAATTTGAAAGCTAGAGGTGAAATCTAGCTATCCTTATATAACTCAACAGTTTAACCTGTGGAGAAATCAGGTAGATATTAGAGAATGATCATGGACTACTGTAAGCTTAATAAGTTGGTGACTTCAACTGTGGCTATTGTCCCACATGTAATATGTTCACTGGAACAACACAGGCCCTTTCATTTGGAATGCCACTCTTGACATGGCTAAGGCAGCAGTATACCTGCAGATACCTACCTTCTCCCTGCCAAGTAGAGTCTGCAGAGGTCTTTGTCTTTATGACACTTAGAAAAGCATGCACTGGTCTACTGTATTGATGAAGTTGTGCTTATTAGATACAGTCAGCTGAAAGTTACAAACATTTTAGGTGCCTTAGTAAGACATATATGAACAAGAGGTTCCAAGTAAACCAAAATTTAGGGATTCGCTTCAGTGAAATTTATGGAGAATTAATGTGGAGATATTCCCTTCAAGGTGAAAAACAAATTGCTTCACCTCACATCAACCATCATATAGAAAGATGCCCAGTGCCTGGTATAATGTTTTAAATTTTGTAAACAACCTATCCCCCATTTGAGAGTATTATTTCAGGCCATTTTCAGAATCATCCACAAGGTGGGCAGTTCTTAGTAGAGACTAGAGTAAAAAAAACTGTGAAGCAAGTTCATTCTGTAGTACAAGCTGATCTGTCACTTAGGCCTAGGATTCAGTAGATTTGATGATATTCAGTGTCTGCAGAAAACAAAGATATTGCATGCAGACCCTGACAAGCACTGATAGGAAAATTACAGTGTGATCGCTAAGATACTAGAATATATATATATTATATATATATGTATTATATATAATATATATTATGTATAATATATGTATTATATATAATATATATTATGTATAATATATGTATTATATATAATATATATTATATATAATACATGTATTATATGTATTATATATATAATATATATTATATATAATATATGTATTATATGTATTATATATAATATATATTATATATAATTATATAATATATAATATAATATATATATATTTTATATGTATATATATCATCCACAGATATGTAGGGGGGTGCGTGTGCATGCACGCACATGCATTCACACACATAAAATCTGCAGATAACTATTCTCCTTTTGAGAAATGGCCTCTTGTTTTCTATTGAGCCTTGGTAGGAACTGAACACCCAACAATAGGACATCAAGTGGCCACATGATCCAAGCATTCTGTCATAAATTGGGTTGTCTGACCCACACAGCCACAGCAACCTATCATGAGATGAAAACAGTGTATAAAAGACCAAGCTTGGTCAGGTCTGGAAGGTTATGAGGAAGCTGCATGAGCAGGTAGCACCAACTCCTTTAATATCAGCTAATGTTGCATTGTCTCTTCTTTCAAGCCATATGCAGGGCCTCCTGGGATACTTATTATGACCAGTTATCTGAAGAAGAAAAACACTCAAGCCTGGATTCCAAATGGGTCTTCACAATATGATAGCACTAATAGAAAGCAAATGAATGTACCACTACAGTCCCACTGGGTAACCTGAATGATGACAGTGAAATAAAGTCTTCTCAGTGGGCAGAGCCTTGAGCAGTACATCTAGTTGTCCATTCAGTCCAGAGCTAGGGCCAAAAGTATAGATTTACAGGATTCTTGGGAAGTTGCTAATAATGCGGCTGAATTGTCAGGGACATAGAAATAATAGTATTAGAAAATTTGTGACAAGAAAATCCGGGGAAGAAGTATTTGAATGGGCTTTACAAAATGAGCAAAGACTGAAGATATTTGTTACCCATGTAAATGCCCACCAAAGTGCATCCTTAGAGAAGGTTCAAATTACACCTGTTGGGATGTCAGTTCCCTTTATCAGCTCAGTGGCTACATAAACAAAAATGACATGGGTGCAGGGATGGGGGCTACACAAGGGCTTAACGACATGACTTTTTCTTCCGAGGCAGACATAACCAACATTACAGCTAAGAGCCTACTCCATCAGCAAAAGAGACCAACACTAAGACCCATTCCCTAGGGAACCTGCTTAGCCACATTATGGCAGTTCGTTTACATTGGACCTCTTGTAACATGGATGGGGCAGAGAGTCTTCCTCACTGGAATAGACACACATTCTAGATATGCATTTTTTTTCTCTCTCTGTAATGCTTTTAGTTCCACCATCTGTGGACTCATAGAATACATTATCTGTGTGACACTTCCCATAGCTTTGCTTCTAATGGAGGAACTCTTTTTACAACAAAGAAAGTACAGAAATAGGCTCAGACCTGTAAAATTAATTGATCTTTCCACATACCTGATCACTCAAAAGGGGTTAGGCTAAATGAAAGGTGAAATAGCTTATTGAAAACTCAGTCATGGTACAAGTTGGGAGACAATGGAATTCTGTTTTACATAATCGCAGAATATACTTTTGCATCTCCTGACTCCCCCGAGAGGGTTGCATAGCAGAGTGCCACCAGCCACGTACTTCCACATGACTAGCTTCCCAGTGGAATCTACAGAACATCTTTATAACTAATGAGTTCAGCAAGGTTGTAGGATACAAGATCACTATTAAAAATCAATTTTATTACTATATTCTGGCAATAAATAATTGGAATTCTGAATTTTAAACAATAGTGCAATTACAATGGCTTCAAAAAGTGAAATAGTTACACATCTAATAATACATGTACAGAATCTATATGTAGTTAACTACAAAACACTGATAATATAAATGAAGGAAGACAAGTGGAGAGATATACCATGATTATTTTGTTCCTATGTCAATTCTCACGTAATTGATCTATGGAGTCAATACAAGCCCATTCAAAAATCCCAGATGGCTCTTTTATAGATAGTAATAAACTGATTCTAAAATTGACATAGAAAACCAAAGGAACTAGAGTAACCAAGACAAGAAGTCTGATGGTTGGACCAGGGGTTCGGGGCTTTTTTTGTTATTGTTTTCATTATGCCTGGGTCTTAGGCAGTGTCTTAGTCTGTTTGTGTTTCTATAAAAGAATACTCGAGGCTGGGTAATTTATAAAGAAAAATAGGTTTATTTGACTCACAGTTCTGCAGGTTGTACAAGAAGCATGGCACCAGCATCTGCTTCTGGTGAGGGCTTCAGGCTGCTTCTACTCATGGCAGAAGGTGAAGAGGAGCAGGAATCACATGGCAAAAGGAGAGAAGCAAAACACAAAGAGGGGAGGAGGCCAGGTGCGGTAGCTCACACCTATAATCCCAGAACTTTGGGAGGCCGAGGCGGGTGGATCACCTGAGGTCAGGAGTTTGAGACCAGCCTGACCAACATGGAGAAACCCCATCTCTACTAAAAATACAATAAATTAGCCAAGCATGGTGGCACATGCCTGTAATCTACTTGGGAGGCCGAGGCAGGAGAATCGTTTGAACCCAGGAAGCAGAGGTTGCGGTGAGCCGAGATCATGCCATTGCACTCCAGCCTGAGATCGCGCCATTGCACTCCAGCCTGGGCAACAAGAGCGAAACTCCGTCTCAGAAAAAAAAAAGAGGAGGTGCCACACTCTTTTCAAAAATCAGTTATGGTTGCAGGAATTAATAGAGGAAGAACTCATTCATTACTGCCAGGACAGCATCAAGACCAAGCTTTTCAAGAAGGATCAGCTCCCGTGACCCAAAAACCTCCCACTAGGCCCCCACCCCAACACTGGGGATCAAATTTCAACATGAGGTTTGGAAGGGACAAATATCAAAACTATATCAGGCAGGCACTGTGTCCCCAGGTGTCATGCAGGTGTGGGTGCCTCTCAGGGTTGCTGTCTCTCCTTCAGCTGAATTCTGGGCCCAGTACTGTCCATCTGCTAAGGGTAGAGGTAATTTGTTTTCCTTCTCTCAACTAAAAAAGGTTTTCAACACTACAGGTGGTAGCTGCCACCCCCACGCACCCCTGGCCTATTTTATTTTTTTTATTTTAATTGCTTTTTATAGCTTGCAATCAAGTAGACAATTATAAAAAATACTTGATTATTATTATTATTATTATTTCTACTTTAAGTTTTTAGGGTACATGTGCACAACGTGCAGATTAGTATACATATTCCATGTTGGTGTGCTGCACCCATTAACTCATCATTTAACATTAGGTATATCTCCTAATGCTATCCCTCCCACCTCCCCCAACCCCACAACAGGCCCCGGTGTGTGATGTTCCCCTTCCTGTGTCCATGTATTCTCATTGTTCAATTCCCATCTATGAGTGAGAACATGCAGTGTTTGGTTTTTTGTCCTTGCGATAGTTTGCTGAGAATGATGGTTTCCAGCTTCATCCATGTCCCTACAAAGGACATGAACTCATCAATTTTTATGGCTGCATAGTATTCCATGGTGTATATGTGCCACATTTTCTTAATCCAGTCTATCATGGTTGGACATTTGGCTTGGTTCCAAGTCTTTGCTATTGTGAATAGTGCCGCAATAAACATACGTGTGCATGTGTCCTTATAGCAGCATGATTTATAATCCTTTGGGTATATAACCAGTAATGGGATTGCTGGGTCAAATGGTATTTCTAGTTCTAGATCCCTAAGGAATTGCCACACTTGACTTCCACAATGGTTGAACTAGTTTACAGTCCCACCAACAGTGTAAAATTGTTCCTATTTCTCCACATCCTCTCCAGCACCTGTTGTTTCCTGACTTTTTAATGATCGCCATTCTAACTCGTGTTACATGGTATCTGACTGTGGTTTTGATTTGCATTTCTCTGATGGCCAGTGATGATGAATATTTTTTCATGTGTCCTTTGGCTGCATAAATGTCTTTTCAGAAGTGTTTGTTCGTATCCTTTGCCCACTTTTTGATGGGGTTGTTTTTTTCTTGTAAATTTGTTTGGGTTCATTGTAGATTCTGGATATTAGCCCTTTGTCAGATGAGTAGATTGCAAAAATTTTCTCCCGTTCTGTAGGTTGCCTGTTCACTCTGATGGTAGTTTCTTTTATTTTATTTTATTATTATTATACTTTAACTTTTAGGGTACATGTGCACAATGAGCAGGTTAGTTACATATGTATACATGTGCCATGCTGGTGTGCTGCACCCATTAACTCGTCATTTAGCATTAGGTATATCTCCTAATGGTATCCCTCCCCCCTCCCCCCACCCCACAACAGTCCCCAGAGTGTGATGTTCCCCCTCTTGTGTCCATGTGTTCTCATTGTTCAGCTCCCACCTATGAGTGAGAATATGCGGTGTTTGGTTTTTTGTTCTTGCGATAGTTTACGGAGAATGATGATTTCCAATTTCATCCATGTCCCTACAAAGGACATGAACTCATCATTTTTTATGGCTGCATAGTATTCCATGGTGTATATGTGCCACATTTTCTTAATCCAGTCTATCATTGTTGGACAATTGGCTTGGTTCCAAGTCTTTGCTATTGTGAATAGAGCCGCAATAAACATACATGTGGCATGTGTCTTTATAGCAGCATGATTTATAGTCCTCTGGGTATATACCCAGTAATGGGATTGCTGGGTCAAATGGTATTTCTATTTCTAGATCCCTGAGGAATCGCCACACTGACTTCCACAATGGTTGAACTACTTTACAGTCCCACCAACAGTGTAAAAGTGTTCCTATTTCTCCACATCCTCTCTAGCACCTGTTGTTTCCTGACTTTTTAATGATTGCCATTCTAACTGATGTGAGATGGTATCTCATTGTGGTTTTGATTTGCATTTCTCTGATGGCCAGTGATGACGAGCATTTTTTCATGTGTTTTTTGGCTGCATAAATGTCTTCCTTTGAGAAGTGTCTGTTCATGTCCTTCGCCCACTTTTCGATGGGGTTGTTTGTTTTTTTCTTGTAAATTTGTTTGAGTTCATTGTAGATTCTGGATATTAGCTCTTTGTCAGATGAGTAGGTTGCGAAAATTTTCTCCCATTTTGTAGGTTGCCTGTTCACTCTGATGGTAGTTTCTTTTGCTGTGCAGAAGCTCTTTAGTTTAATTAGATCCCATTTGTCAATTTTTTCTTTTGTTGCCATTGCCTTTGGTGTTTTAGACATGAAGTCCTTGCCCATGCCTATGTCCTGAATGGTAATGCCTAGGTTTTCTTCTAGGGTTTTATGGTTTTAGGTCTAACGTTTAAGTCTTTAATCCATCTTGAATTAATTTTTGTATAAGATGTAAGGAAGGGATCCAGTTTCAGCTTTCTACATATGGCTAGCGAGTTTTCCCCAGCACCATTTATTAAATAGGGAATCCTTTCCCCATAGCTTGTTTTCCTCAGGTTTGTCAAAGATCAGATAGTTGTAGATATGCGGCTTTATTTCTGAGGGCTCTGTTCTGTTCCATTGATCTATATCTCTGTTTTGGTACCAGTACCATGCTGTTTTGGTTACTGTAGCCTTGTAGTATAGTTTGAAGTCAGGTAGCATGATGCCTCCAGCTTTGTTCTTTTGGCTTAGGATTGACTTGGCGATGCGGGCTCTTTTTTGGTTCCATATGAACTTTAAGGTAGTTTTTTCCAATTCTGTGAAGAAAGTCATTGGTACCTTGATGGGGATGGCATTGAATCTATCAATTACCTTGGGCAGTATGGCCATTTTCACGATATTGATTCTTCCTACCCATGAGCATGGAATGTTCTTCCATTTGTTTGTATCCTCTTTTATTTCACTGAGCAGTGGTTTGTAGTTCTCCTTGAAGAGGTCCTTCACGTCCCTTGTAAGTTGGATTCCTAGGCATTTTATTCTCTTTGAAGCAATTGTGAATGGGAGTTCACTCATGATTTGGCTCTCTGTTTGTCTGTTATTGGTGTACAAGAATGCTTGTGATTTTTGTACATTGATTTTGTATCCTGAGACTTTGCTGAAGTTGCCTATCAGCTTAAGGAGATTTTGGGCTGAGACGATGGGGTTTTCTAGATATACAATCATGTCATCTGCAAACAGGGACAATTTGACTTCCTCTTTTCCTAATTGAATACCCTTAATTTCCTTCTCCTGCCTGATTGTCCTGGCCAGAACTTCCAACACTATGTTGAAAAGGAGTGGTGAGAGAGGGCATCCCTGCCTTGCGCCAGTTTTCAAAGGGAATGCTTCCAGTTTTTGTCCATTCAGTATGATATTGGCTGTGGGTTTGTCATAGATAGCTCTTATTATTTTGAGATACATCCCATCAATACCTAATTTCTTGAGAGTTTTTAGCGTGAGGGGTTGTTGAATTTTGTGAGAGGCCTTTTCTGCATCTATTGAGATAATCATGTGGTTTTGTCTTTGGTTCTGTTTATATGCTGGATTACATTTATTGATTTGCGTATATTGAACCAGCCTTGCATCCCAGGGATGAAGCCCCCTTGATCATGGTGGATAAGCTTTTTGATGTGCTGCTGGATTCGGTTTGCCAGTATTTGATTGAGGATTTTTGCATCAATGTTCATCAAGGATATTGGTCTAAAATTCTCTTTTTTGGTTGTGTCTCTGCCCGGCTTTGGTGTCAGGATGATGCTGGCCTCATAAAATGAGTTAGGGAGGATTCCCTCTTTTTCTATTGATTGGAATAGTTTCAGAAGGAATGGTACCAGTTCCTCCTTGTATCTCTGGTAGAATACGGCTGTGAATCCGTCTGGTCCTGGACTCTTTTTGGTTGGTAAGCTATTGATTATTGCCACAATTTCAGATCCTGTTATTGGTCTATTCAGAGATTCAACTTCTTCCTGGTTTAGTCTTGGGAGGCTGTATGTGTCCAGGAATTTATCCATTTCTTCTAGATTTTCTAGTTTATTTGCGCAGAGGTGTTTGTAGTATTCCCTGATGGTAGTTTGTATTTCTGAGGGATCGGTGGTGATATCCCCTTTATCATTTTTTATTGTGTCTATTTGATTCTTCTCTCTTTTCTTCTTTATTAGTCTTGCTAGCTGTCTATCAATTTTGTTGATCCTTTCAAAAAACCAGCTCTTGGATTCATTAATTTTTTGAAGGGTTTTTTGTGTCTCTATTTCTTTCCATTCTGCTCTGATTTTAGTTATTTCTTGCCTTCTGCTAGCTTTTGAATGTGTTTGCTCTTGCTTTTCTAGTTCTTTTAATTGTGATGTTAGGGTGTCAATTTTGGATCTTTCCTGCTTTCTCTTGTCAGCATTTAGTGCTACAAGTTTCCCTCTACACAATGCTTTGAATGTGTCCCAGAGATTCTGGTATGTTGTGTCTTTGTTCTCGTTGGTTTCAAAGAACATCTTTATTTCTGCCTTCATTTCGTTACTTACTGAGTAGTCATTCAGGAGCAGGTTGTTCAGTTTCCATGTAGATGAGCGGTTTTGAGTGAGTTTCTTAATCCTGAGTTGTAGTTTGATTGCACTGTGGTCTGAGAGACAGTTTGTTATAATTTCTGTTCTTTTACATTTGCTGAGGAGAGCTTTACTTCCAACTATGTGGTCAATTTTGGAATAGGTGTGGTGTGGTGCTGAAAAAGATGTATATTCTGTTGATTTGGGGTGGAGAGTTCTGTAGATATCTATTAGGTCTGCTTGGTGCAGAGCTGAGTTCAATTCCTGGGTATCCTTGTTAACTTTCTGTCTCATTGATCTGTCTAATGTTGACAGTGGGGTGTTAAAGTCTCCCATTATTATTGTGTGGGAGTCTAAGTCTCTTGTAGGTCACTCAGGACTTGCTTTATGAATCTGGGTGCTCCTGTATTGGGTGCATATATATTTAGGATAGTTAGCTCTTCTTGTTGAATTGATCCCTTTACCATTACGTAATGGCCTTCTTTGTCTCTTTTGACCTTTGTTGGTTTAAAGTCTGTTTTATCAGAGACTAGGATTGCAACCCCTGCCTTTTTTTGTTTTCCATTTGCTTGGTAGATCTTCCTCCATCCTTTTATTTTGAGCCTATGTGTGTCTCTGCACGTGAGATGGGTTTACTGAATACAGCACACTGATGGGTCTTGACTCTTTATCCAATTTGCCAGTCTGTGTCTTTTAATTGGAGCATTTAGTCCATTTACATTTAAAGGTAATATTGTTATGTGTGAATTTGATCCTGTCATTATGATGTTAGCTGGTTATTTTGCTCATTAGTTGATGCAGTTTCTTCCTAGCCTGGATGGTCTTTATGATTTGGCATGATTTTGCAGTGGCTGGTACCAGTTGTTCCTTTCCATGTTTAGTGCTTCCTTCAGGAGCTCTTTTAGGGCAGGCCTGGTGGTGACAAAATCTCTCAGCATTTGCTTGTCTGTAAAGTATTTTATTTCTCCCTCACTTATGAAGCTTAGTTTGGCTGGATATGAAATTCTGGTTGAAAATTCTTCTCTTTAAGAATGTTGAATATTGGCCCCCACTCTCTTCTGGCTTGTAGAGTTTCTGCTGAGAGATCCGCTGTTAGTCTGATGGGCTTCCCTTTGAGGGTAACCCGACCTTTCTCTCTGGCTGCCCTTAACATTTTTTCCTTCATTTCAACTTTGGTGAATCTGACAATTATGTGTCTTGGAGTTGCTCTTCTCGAGGAGTATCTTTGTGGCGTTCTCTGTATTTCCTGAATCTGAATATTGGCCTGCTTTGCTAGATTGGGGAAGTTCTCCTGGATAATATCTTGCAGAGTGTTTTGCAACTTGGTTCCATTCTCCCCGTCACTTTCAGGTACACCAATCAGACGCAGATTTGGTCTTTTCACATAGTCCCATATTTCTTGGAGGCTTTGTTCGTTTCTTTTTATTCTTTTTTCTCTAAACTTCCCTTCTCGTTTCATTTCATTCATTTCATCTTCCATCACTGATACCCTTTCTTCCAGTTGATTGCATCAGCTCCTGAGGCTTCTGCATTCTTCACGTAGTTCTCGAGCCTTGGCTTTCAGCTCCATCAGCTCCTTTAAGCACTTCTCTGTATTGATTATTCTAGTTATACATTCATCTAAATTTTTTTCAAAGTTTTTGACTTCTTTGCCTTTGGTTTGAATTTCCTCCTGTAGCTCGGGGTAGTTTGATCGTCTGAAGCCTTCTTCTCTCAACTTGTCAAAGTCATTCTCCGTCCAGCTTTGTTCCGTTGCTGGTGAGGAACTGCATTCCTTTGGAGGAGGAGAGGCACTCTACTTTTTAGAGTTTCCAGTTTTTCTGCTCTGTTTTTTTCCCCATCTTTGTGGTTTTATCTACTTTTGGTCTTTGATGATGGTGATGTACAGATGGGTTTTTGGTGTGGATGTCCTTTCTGTTTGTTAGTTTTCCTTCTAACAGACAGGACCCTCAGCTGCAGGTCTGTTGGAGTTTGCTAGAGGTCCACTCCAGACCCTGTTTGCCTGGGTATCCGCAGCAGTGGCTGCAGAACAGCGGATTTTCGTGAACCGCGAATGCTGCTGTCTGATCGTTCCTCTGGAAGTTTTGTCTCAGAGGAGTACCCGGCCGTGTGAAGTGTCAGTCTGCCCCTACTGGGGGGTGCCTCCCAGTTAGGCTGCTCGGGGCTCAGGGGTCAGGGACCCACTTGAGGAGGCAGTCTGCCCGTTCTCAGATCTCCAGCTGCGTGCTGGGAGAACCACTGCTCTCTTCAAAGCTGTCAGACAGGGACATTTAAGTCTGCAGAGGTTACTGCTGTCTTTTTGTTTGTCTGTGCCCTGCCCCCAGAGATGGAGCCTACAGAGGCAGGCAGGCCTCCTTGAGTTGTGGTGGGCTTCACCCAGTTTGAGCTTCCTGGCTGCTTTGTTTACCTAAGCAAGCCTCGGCAATGGCGGGCACCCGTCCCCCAGCCTCACTGCCGCCTTGCAGTTTGATCTCAGACTGCTGTGCTAGCAATCAGCCAGACTCCGTGGGCGTAGGACCCTTCGAGCCCAATGCGGGATATAATCTCCTGATGCGCCATTTTTTAAGCCCGTTGGAAAAGCGCGGTATTAGGGTGGGAGTGACCCGATTTTCTAGGTGCCATCTGTCACCCCTTTCTTTGACTAGGAAAGGGAACTCCCTGATCCCTTGTGCTTCCCGAGTGAGGCAATGCCTTGCCCTGCTTCGGCTCACGCACGGTGCACTGCACCCACTGTCCTGCATCCACTGTCTGGCACTCCCTAGTGAGATGAACCCAGTACCTCAGATGGAAATGCAGAAATCACCCATCTTCTCTGTCGCTCACACTGGGAGCTGTAGACCGGAGCTGTTCCTATTCTGCCATCTTGGCTCCCCTCCCCTCTGATGGTAGTTTCTTTTGCTGTGCAGAAGCTTTTTAGTTTAATTAGATCACATTTGTCAATTTTGGCTTTTGTTGCCATTGCTTTTGGTGTTTTAGACATGAAGTACTTGCCCATGCCTATGTCCTGAAAGGTATTGCCTAGGTTTTCTTCTAGGGTTTTTATGGTTTTAGGTCTAACATTTAAGTCTTTAATCCATCTTGAATTAGTTTTTGTATAAGGTGTAAGGAAGAGATCCAGTTTCAGCTTTCTACATATTGCTAGCCAGTTTTCCCAGCACCATTTATTAAATAGAGAATCGTTTCCCCATTTCTTGTTTTTGTGAGGTTTGTCAAAGATCAGATGGTTGTAGATGTGGCATTATTTCTGAGGGCTTTGCTCTGTTTCATTGGTCTATATTTCTGTTTTGGCACCAGACCATGCCGTTTTGGTTACTGTAGCCTTGTAGTGTAGTTCGAAGTCAGGTAGCGTGATGCCTCCAACTTTGTTCTTTTGGCTTAGGATTGACTTGGCAATGCGGGCTCTTTTTTGGTTCCATATGAACTTTAAAGTAGTTTTTTCCAATTCTGTGGAGAAAGTCATTGGTAGCTTGATGGGGATGGCATTGAATCTATAAATTACCTTGGGCAGTATGGCCATTTTCATGATATTGATTCTTCTTTCCCATGAGCATGGAATGTTCTTCCATTTCTTTGTATCCTCTTTTATTTTGCTGAGCAGTGGTTTGTAGTTCTCCTTGAAGAGGTCCTTCACATCCCTTGTAAGTTGGATTCCTAGGTATTTTATTCTCTTTGAAGCAATTGTGAATGGGAGTTCACTCATGATTTGGCTGTTTGTCTGTTATTGGTGTATAAGAATGCTCATGATTTTTGCACATTGATTTTGTATCCTGAGACTTTGCTGAAGTTGCCTATCAGCTTAAGGAGATTTTGGGCTGAGACGATGGGGTTTTCTAGATATACAATCATGTCATCTGCAAACAGGGACAGTTTGACTTCCTGTTTTCCTAATCGAATACCCTTAATTTCCTTCTCCTGCCTGATTGCCCTGGCCAGAACTTCCAACACTATGTTGAATAGGAGTGGTGAGAGAGGGCATCCCTGTCTTGTGCCAGTTTTCAAAGGGAATGCTTCCAGTTTTTGTCCATTCAGTATGATATTGGCTGTGGGTTTGTCATAGATAGCTCTTATTGAGATATGTCCCATCAATACCTAATTTACTGAGAGTTTTTAGCATGAAGGGTTGTTGAATTTTGTCAAAGGCCTTTTCTGCATCTATTGTGATAATCACATGGTTTTTGTCGTTGGTTCTGTTTATATGCTGGATTACGTTTATTGATTTGCATATGTTGAACCAGCCTTGCATCCCAGGGATGAAGCCCACTTGATCATGCTGGATAAGCTTTTTGATGTGCTGCTGGATTCAGTTTGCCCTGGCCTATTTTAAAGCCTTGGTTTAAAAGGAGAGAGTGGAGAGAAGGATCTGAACTGCATGTCGTGAGTTTCTTGTAGCAGCACCTGTTCCCCTCATCCTGGTCTGTACCAGGAGGGACACGTTCTCAAGACTCTTGCCAATTGTTCTTGTGAGGACTCAGTGAAGCCCATGAAGAGTTCACAAGTGTGTTCAAATTCCCTTTTCTGGCTTTCTGCATCCCAAGCAGAAATAGGTTTTCTGATGTATAGAACTTTTAGATTGGCAAGATTTGTTTGTTGTTTTGTTTTGCTTTTTTTCCCCTGTTTTAATTTGGGCACTTAAAAATGCCATTATATCATCTTCTAACATTCATTGTTTCTAGTAAGAAATTATGTCTTCTTCTTGTTGTTCTCTTGTGTGTATTGTGGTAATTTTCCTCTGGCCCCTTTTAAGATTTCTCTCTATATTGTTGGTTTTTCAGCAGTATCATTAGGATGTGCCTAGATTTTTTTTATTTATTCTGAATACATGATTTGCTGCTTTCTTTTTAAATCAATTTAAATTTTATCCATTTTTTAAAATATTACTTTATTTTTCATTCTTTCTCTTCCTTTTGCCTGGTATTCCAATTATATGAATATTAAACTGTTTGCTGTTATCCTACCGTGGCTATGTTCTCATATTTTCAATCTTTGTCTCTCTATGCTTCCATTTGCATAATTTCTACCTGTTTTCAATTTTAATGATCCTTCCTCTGTCCAGCCCGATGTTATCCCCCACCCCAATTAAATGTTGTTATTGCAAAAACCATATTAATCAGTTTCAGTTCTTGGCTTCCATTTGGTCCTTTCTGGGGCTTCAAATTATTTCCTGAAACTCTCCATCTTTTCACTCATTATATCATGCTTTTCTGTAGATTCTTTAACATATTTATTATTATTTGTGTTATTATAGCTATTTTAAAGATCTTGTTTAATAATTCCTATATCTTCATCATCTGTGCATTTGTATCTAATGCATGATTTTCTTTTTAACCATGAGTCATCCTGCTTTTTTGCCCTTTTTATTATTTTCTATTGTATACTGGATACCGTGTCTAAAATATGTGTGTATTATTTATTTCTTTCTAAAAATAAGGAATACTACTTTCCTCTGTCAGTGTTAGGTCACTAGGATGAATTAGGGTGAGAGGCTGTTCAGTTTGATTCAATCAATGATTGAGCTGATTTAGAGAGACGCTGTGGTTTTGATTCCCCTAGGAAGGCTTTAGAATTAGAATACAGGGAGTTTCATAAATCTGTCCTTGCTCTTTAGCCCCACCTTTGTATACCAGCTCAGTATTGATATATTTGATCTCATCAGAAGTTGAATTGGGTGGGAGTTCAGTTATGACTTTGGTAAGACTCAACTCATGTCTGGATTTGAATGGTTTGAAGTTACCTTCTCCCTATACTGGGACCCTGGGATCAAATCACAAGACTGCTGGACCTCAGAACTGCCCATCTGTGAAAGCCTGAGACTGTGGGACTATGAGATTTCAAGACTATAGGAATACAGATAACAAGGCTGCAGACATTGACTTGGAGAATCTGAGTTTTCTTTCTGCTTTCCCACCCTACACCCAGGTTCTGTTACTCACCAAAATTCCTATGTAAGGGAATTACTTCACAGAAAGAATTGTCTTTGTTTTTGAGAATCCTGCAGCATTCCAATCCATGGGCTTGTTAAAAGGTGCCAGGTTTGCCTCTGTCCAAGCCAATACTGTTTGGATTCTATTCTCTACCAGCCCTGCTGCCACCCACAAAAATTGGTTCCAAGTATGAAAACATCAGCTGTCCCTGAGCTGTTTCTCAGAAAGACTCATCCCTCTGAAGTTTAGTTCTTTTAGATTTTTAAATATCCACAGCCCTTCATTTGCTTTGTAGAAAAGTATAATTTTTTTAACCTGGTGATTTGTTGTTCAGTGGAAATAAGGTGTATATGTGAAGATTATATATGGCCCACAGACAGAGAATATCCATTTCTAAGCACAGAGAAATACCTTAAGAAAAGAGTCAGATAATAAAATTAATAAAAATTAATTTTTAAAACAAAAATATAAAAATATCCATTAATCTCATTGTTCCTTTTTAATTATTTATATTAAAAATCAAAATTACCACTATGCCTCTCTGATTTGACTCCAGAGTTACTTATTAACATTTTGTTGAATACAATTTAGTACAATTCCTCACTGGATATTTTGCTATACTTATAGAGGCATAGCCCTATATACATATAATTACATATATTTTTTTATTCAAAAAATTGGTTAATACAACACTTATTGCCCTGTAATACATTTGGCTCACAGTCATCTTTCCAAATCAAAATATATAAGTTCTTGTTCTTTTTAATTGCTACAGAGAATACTCTTGCACTGCCAAGCCAGTATTAATAGCAACAGTCCTCTACTGATAGCCACTTAGGTTTCTTCAATATTTTGTACAGACAATATTCTTAAAGTTATATCTTTATACATTCCTAAAATAATGTTTCCTAAGAAATAAAATATAGATTTTAGTAGACAAAAGACAACTTTTAACATTCAAGAAAAAAGTAAAGCTATTATATTTGATTTCACGATTTAGCTTTTGTGTTTTCTACCTAGTAGCTATTTATATAAATGCACTTGTCCTGGTAGATATGCCTGCAATTAATCTTTATTTTTGGCCAAAGTGTTTGGTTTTTAAAATATTTAATGCAGAATCATAAACACTCGAAATGCTTCAGTAAAATACAGAGGGAAGGACAGGGGTTTTGTTAGCCATGTGCAGTCGTGAAGCCCAGCTCTGCCGTGTAGTGGCCATGTGTAACATCTTTCAGGGTATGAAGTGAGCACAGTAGCAATTCTGTGCTTTATAGTTGTTGTGAGGATTAAATGAGAATTTAGGCATTTAGACAGTAGGTATATACATAGCAGTTCCTAGCTACTATCATTGTCATTCTGGAAATATTGACGACAAAGAAAAGAAAATAGGGACTAGGAAAAAAATCAAATTAACAAAAATTAGTCATTAACAACTAAAATAACGTTTACAGATAAAAATCAGAGCAATCATAGGTAAAAAGAAAAGAACTCTAGGAGAATGAAATGCCAGTTTTACATTTCTGAAGTGGTCAACATCAATACCAAATAAATTAAATTGAAATATTACACAATCAATTTTTGTTGATGGAGAGGAACATTTAAAATAAATAAAACTTTTTATGTAAAGAAAAGGAGTTTTGGGGATAAGGGCACTCCAAAGAGGATCATTAAGGCTTTTTTCTCATAGGCAGAAAAGGGGGATGACTGGCAAAACAGTGAGATATCTTAAAATAAATGATGTTCTTATGTACAGAGGTCATTTTGTTCTCCAAATACCAGAAAACAGCATACCTGTTTCATACCATACTGGTTAATTAAGCTACAGAAAATGAAACCAAACAAACCAATTACTGTTTGTGCTCTTTTTCTAACATAGTATTATCTTTAAAAAGATTCAAAGAAATTTTCTTACAAAATCCTAACTCTTTGAACCGTGATGCAGCAACTTTCTCCCTGTACAGAACAGAGTCATAATGACTAGTGAAAGAAAATTTCCTAAAATAAGGCCATGTGGTAATGCTCCCTTGGATCCCATACAAGATAGAGTGGTTGGAGGAATCCTAAATAACCTACTAGTAATCCCCTATTAGGTGGGAAAAACACCTTACATTTTCAGCTGGCCACTCCTTCCCACTGAAGCTCATGTTGCTCAAATGTTCCTGCCAAGACTGAAAGGAGAGAAGCTTCCTGAGCAAGTGTTACATGTGGCACACAGAATGTCCATTACTATTTACATTTCATGAACAGGTTAATTAACTACAAACTGAGGCTACAGACTGAGCAGAGGCTATGGAAAATTAGATGTAGGTGCCAAATCCACCCAGCTTCCTTTAGTGGGAGCAGAAAAAGGGTATCAGAACCCAAGCTTCAGTTTTTATCAGGTTTCTCTTGTGTCCAAACATTGGGAAGCAGATCCAGACATGATCATTACAAGTTAATGCCATAGTGTCTCCCATTTAGCCTCATTCTGTGCATGGAAAACACAGTTAACGACCATTCAGAAGCTGACCATACAGCTACCGAATTTCTCCGTGCATAAAGGATAAATAAATCAGCTGTGATTATGGAAAAAGAAGCCAATACTTAAAATCTGTTTGTTCTCTGCAAGGGCTGGTGCTTTATATTGCTATGAAAAGGGATCCCTCTGTATGTGAAAGCCCTCCTACCCCATCTGTTTTCTGATAATCCAGGAACAGGAGCTTTTAACACAGCTAGATTTTAATCAGCTTATTTTGGAAGCCCTCACTTACGGTGGTTTGAGAAACTTTTAAAACAAAGCAGAGAACTGTGCATCATCTTGTAGGCTAGGGAGGAAAATTCATAATGAAAAAAATTACACAGAAAAAGAGACAGACATATGTATAGTTTAAATAGTTTAGATATTTGGCCCCACCCATATCTCCTGTTGAATTGTAATTGCCAATGCTAGAGCTGGGGCCTGATGGGAGGTGTTTGGATCACAGGGGCGGTCCCTCATGGCCTGGTGCTGTCTTGCCAATAGTGAGTTCTCATGAGAGCTGGTCATTTAAAAGTGTGTGGCACCTTCGCTACCCCCCACTCTTGCTTGCTCCTGCTTTCCCTATGTGATGGTGCTTGCTCCCACTTCACCTTCCACCATGATTGAAAGCTCCCTGAGCCTTCACCAGAAGTTGGCAAGTGCCAGCACTATGCTTCCTGTAAAGCCTGCAGAACTATGAGCTAATTAAATATCTTTTCTTTATAAATTACCCAGTCTCAGGGATTTCTAGCAATGCAAGAATGACATAATACAGTAGTCAACTGTTATTTAGAGATATATACTTTACCTGTTTTGCTTTTCTTCCTTGCATTTTACTGCTCATTAACTACTCTACCAGAGAATATACAAAAATTATAAAAGAAGGAAATGACCAGTTATTTTTTGGCAGGTGCCAAAGGCCCTTTGGCATAAATTTCCCATACTAAGCATGGGAGGAAGTCAGGAGCCTGAAAAGCTACTGCTAAATGGCTTCGCAAGCGAATCAGCATATATTAGCATATATTGTGTTCTCATCAAGATCTTCTTTTTAATTATAAATTACTATGTGTTGTAGAACTTTCTCGTTTATTTATTTGAATAATCAACCAACCTTTACTAAATGTGGGGTGTGTGTTTGTGTGTGCATGTCCAGGACTGTGCAAAGAACTGGGGATCCAGGGACTAAGATTTTTCCTGCCTTTTAGAAGTTCACAGCCTAGGGAGGGAACTGGTAGCCGAATTCCAAGCACTAGGTTCAGAGTTACCCCATTTGTGTCTTGCACCAAGCCTATACGGTAGGTTCATGAGCTATATTTCATAAATGAGGATATTGAGGCTCAGAGATATAAAATAATTTACCCAAGGGCATTCAGCTACTAAATGGAAAAAGTAAAAAGCAACCCAGTCTCTATGGCTCCAAAGCACAGGTTCTTCCCACTATAGCACACTGTCTATAGTAGGAGAGCCAGGAAAAGTAAACAGATGATACAATACAGCCCAGGGAGCAATGGACAAAGAGCTCCCCCAAATAATTCTATTTTTCTTCCTCCCTCTAATGTTATGGGCTCTTAATCAGAAGGAAAGTCAATATTGTGACTGCTTGTTTTTATATTTCTGCCTGACAATTCATATAAAAGGCTTTAATTTTGGATATCTTTGAGAACACAAAGTCTCAGAGCTCTGAAGCATTGATTCAGTAGCACTTCTAATTAAATGGTTTAATAGCAAGATTTATGAAAAATGTACACAGACACTCAATGGCCAACCCCCTCACTTTCAGTAAATCATGTTTTCCTACCATGGGTGAAGTGATTGATTTAACTGTGGCCAACATTCTGTCCGTATTTGCAGTCATCCCAACTTCTTTTTCTCAAATCTAGTCCCTTCAAAGTCCAGTGTTCTCAGTGCAATTTTACACCACTTTCTCCAGTTCTTTGCTCCTCCAGTATTTTCTTCACTTTCCTATATTTTTAATGTCTATCTTGGTTGAAGAAAATTCAATTCACACATATGTGAAAGTCTGTTTTATTCTAAAATAAAAACCAGCAAAACAGAAACAAAACACAACCTAACTCTGCGTCACCCTTTATTGCTTTTGTCTCCCCACCTTTCTTAGTGTTCTGAGTTTTGTCTGTATTTATTGTGTCCAATTTCTCAGTTTTAATTCTTTTTGTTGTTGTTGTTAGATGGAGTCTTGCTGTGGCGCCCAGGCTGGAGAGCAGTGGCATGATCTTGGCGGCCCACTGCAATCTCCGCCTCCCGGGTTCAAGCAATTCTCTTGCCTCAACCTCCCAAGTAGCTGGGATTACAGATGTGTGCCACTGCACCTGCCTAATTTTTGTATTTGTAGTAGAGACGGAGTTTCACCATCTTGGCCAGACTGGTCTTGAACTCCTGACCTCGTGATCCACCTGCCTCAGCCTCCCAAAGTGCTGGGATTACAGGTGTTAGCCATCGTGCCCAGTCTAATTCTCTTTTTAACTGCATGTGTGGTGGTCTCTGGCCCCTCAAAGAACCTGAATTACGGCAGTACTTAATTTTTCTACTCATTTAGTTATTTAACATATTTATTAAGCATCACAAAATGCCTTGGAAGTTCTGAAGTGCATGATTTCAAATACACAGGATCCCTTAGGTCCTGAATTTTACAAGCACTTTTAGCTGCACATGATACTGTTGACACTCGCCTTCCATGGTATTTCCTCTTACTCCTTTTCTCTCTCAACTATTGTTTCTTAGTCACATTTGAACTCGCTTTTGCATCTTGTGCCATCATATAGGGTTATCCTGGAGTTCTGTCCTCTGTCCATTGTTTCCTTCTCTCTCCACACTATCCTTGAACACTCTCCTTAATTCCAATCGTTGAACTAGCATGTGTAAGCTTATAACACTCTAATATTTATCTTTGGCTCACATCTTTTCCCAAAGCTTCAGAATCATTTATTTAATTTCCTACTACAATTACAATTTTGATGTCTCACTAGCATATCAAAGTCAATATATCACAAATTGAGTTTTACAGAGTTTTACTAATGGTATTCTCTTTCTTTGCTTGCTAACTTAGATATTGGTATTGTTATACACCCAACATTGAAAACTAGGGTTATCCTAATTTTACCCCCTGTCATTTATCTATTCCCTCCCCGCTACACACACCTTAAGGGGATTCCCAAATCCTGTTTATTCTTGCTCTTATACATCTCCAAAATCCATCTTCTATCATCCCTGCCCTTATGATCAGATTCTCAACATCTCTTTCTTGACCTACTGCAATAGTCTCCTCACAAATACCTCTGTCTGGCTTTCCTTGTTCTCCTTGTTCTCTACAGTGGCATTAGGGTTGTTTATACAAAATGTAAAACTAACCTTATATCAGCCCTGCTAAAAATTCCTCAGTGGCTCACTATCACCAATGGGATGAAGCCCAAACACTTTTTGTGGGACAGGAGGCCCTCTATAACCTGCCCCTATATACCCCCTCCAGTGTCTCCCTACCACGATGCCCTACTCACACTCTGTGCTCCAGCAACAATACATTGCTTAAAATTTCCTTTCTATGCTATACTCATATATCTTCTACTCTCCCTCCACTTGAAATATTTATCACTATTTATTTTGCCTGGATAAGTCCTACTCAATGAATATTCAAGGTATAGATTCAGCATGGCTCTTCTAAAAGCCTTCTTTCAATCCCTAATCTGAACTAAGTGATGCTTCTCTGTGCTTTCACAGCTACCTACATCGTAACATTTCTCACATTACTTTGAAATTTCTATTTAGAGGTCATCTTCCCATTGAAACTAAAGGATATTAAAGCACAGCAACCATTGTTAATTAATTGTTTATCTGCAAAACCTACCACAAGGCCTGTGTCAGACAGACACAGTAAATTTTTGCTGAAATATCCATTACAGATTTGGTCTTGAGGAATATGATCTGTGTGTTTGTGTTAAAAATGAGTCTAGTTCTGTAGTTTAGCTGAACCAGATGGGCAATTCACAATAGTCCCAAAACAACATACTGTTCCTTTGATTACTTTTGGAATAATTAAACAAATCATGAATAAATTGCTATGGGTTTCCTATTTGTGATCTCTTGTTTCTTGTCTTAGGATTATTTTGAGATGCCCCCAGTGATGCCCGCTACATACTTCTCCAAGAGAGAAATAAAACAACCATAGATATTCATCCATTATTAATGTTTTAAGGGAAAACAGAGAACTTTATGATGAGTAATAGGCTAAATTTTTTTGAAATTATTTTCTCATATTTACTACTTTTTTTTTTCCTTGATCATTAAATTAGCCAAGAATCTTCATAGTTCAAGATGGCAGCTGCTTCCTTGCTAAAAGTTTATGATTCAGATCTACATAGTATATCCCTCTGAATTAAAGTATTAGTGTTAGCTTACATGACAGTGATTAGCAGTATCAAATATTAAAATCTCACATTTGTACAATGAATACAGTTTTCCGAATGGTTTACATATATATTTTCCCAATCTTTAGAAAAGCCCTTATGATAAGTATTAATATACCAATTTTGTATTGTATATGTAAAGATGAGAATCCATTGAGAATATTAAATCAATACATTTTATTCCCTGCATGTAGTCATGTTTCTGCACACTATTTTTGCCATCGTAGCCTCTGAAAAAGGAAGGGGATGAATGATCCACTGGGAAAGAAGAGGCCATGATGCTGAGTGGAGCCATGGCAAATGAGGATGAGCAAGGAGTCCTTCCTTCTTGGCCTTGAGTGGTTACTGAGATGAAGAAGGAAATTAAGTTCAAAGGCTGGTGGAGACACAAGGTTGTCATGGCCTCCCTTCCTTTGGAGCTAAAATTCCAAAGGAAAACATTTGTTGAGAGCAGAGTTAAAAGTAAAGGGGCTTTTGTACTATTGACTAGTTGGGACTCTGAGAGAGACCTGTCTCTCAGAATGGCCCCTGCCCTGGTGAGGAGGTACATAAAGGGTGATCAGAGGTAAATTAAATAGGATGCATTGCTGTAACTGTGGGGGACTGCAGTTTTAGCAAGGTCAAAGTGAGGCTGGATAAGCAGAGGGAACAATCAGAGCCAGGAGAGAAAAGTTCAAGGACTCAGCTGTGGACACTTGCTGAGCAAGTGTTAACCAGCAACACCTCTGGGAAGACCCAATAAGACACAGAGCAGTACAGGAACCTGAGGACATATGGAAGGGATCCCTTCTACACCTCCACTATAAGATCACATATACCCTTTCTCTCAGATTCTCAGATGTCATCTTAGAGAAGAACAGGAGACAGAGAAGGGAAATACAAGATGGGGACAGTTACTTAAAAGAGGACGTAACTGCATTTTTGGATTTAGCTCCCACATCTAAAGAACTGGGAAGTCATGATTACTGTCCTACAACAACAGCAGCAACAAAGCTGAACAAACTAAAAATCAATGAATTTTCTTGGATCCATGAGAGGACTGACATCACAGGAAAACATAGTCAAGGTCTACTTATGTGAAGCACAAGTTACTGGAGCCAGAAGCTGACAGGAATACTTAAATGGTAATTTTTAAATGCTGCTGGAAACTGAGGTCGGTTAGCTTGCAAGTGAGAAACTCCTGGGGGCGAGAGTCTTCGGGGCACCGACAGTTTCATGAATTTTACAAAGAGGGACCAGATTATGACTGAAAACAGCCAAAACAAACAAAAACAAACAAACAAACAAACAAAACACTTCATGTATCTAGTGGGAAAAGAGAAAAGTAGTTATTTTGAAATATTCTCAGTAAATTATCCATAATAAATGCTTAATTTCCTGGAGAAAAGACTTTACCAGAGCCTTATCTCACCTAGGAAGCAGGAGGACAATTAAACAATGCTACCCACCTAATTCCTGTCTCACCTAAGTAGTGGGGAAGAAAAAAAAATCTAAGAAATATTTAAAAAGTTATAGTCCAGGGACTCAGGACCAAGAAAAAATGATATTTAATTATAACATTATAGAATATTTCCTCTCCATGACTTCTTACCACCATATAAACAAGGCTGTAGTATAAAAACAGTGGTTTAGAATTGAAGCACAGACTGTGTGTTTTTTTTTTTTTTTTACTATTATACTTTAAGTTTTAGGGTACATGTGCACAACGTGCAAGTTAGTTACATACGCATACATGTGCCATGTTGTTGTGCTGCACCCATTAACTCGTCATTTAACATTAGGTATATCTCCTAATGCTATCCCTCCCCCCTCCCCCAGCCCCACAACAGGCCCTGGTGTGTGATTGTTCTCCTTCCTGTGTCCATGTGTTCTCATTGTTCAATTCCCATCTATGAGTGAGAACATGCGGTGTTTGGTTGTTTGTCCTTGCGATAGTTTGCTGAGAATGATGGTTTCTAGCTTCATCCATGTCCCTACAAAGGACATGAACTCATCATTTTTTATGGCTGCATAGTATTCCATGGTGTATATGTGCCACATTTTCTTAATCCAGTCTATCATTGTTGGACATTTGGCTTGGTTCCAAGTCTTTGCTATTGTGAATAGTGCCACAATGAACATACGTGTGCATGTGTCTTATAGCAGCATGATTTATAATCCTTTGGGTACATACCCAGTAAACCAGTAATGGGATTGCTGGGTCAAATGGTATTTCTAGTTCTATATCCCTGAGGAATCGCCACACTGACTTCCACAATGGTTGAACTAGTTTACAGTCCCACCAACAGTGTAAAATTGTTCCTATTTCTCCACATCCTCTCCAGCACCTGTTGTTTCCTGACATTTTAATGATTGCCATTCTAACTGGTGTGACATGGTATCTCATTGTGGTTTTGATTTGCATTTCTCTGATGGCCAGTGATGATGAGCATTTTTTCATGTGTCTTTTGGCTGCATAAATGTCTTCTTTTGAGACGTGTCTGTTCATATCCTTCACCCACTTTTCGATGGGGTTGTTTGTTTTTTCTTGTAAATTTGTTTGAGTTCATTGTAGATTCTGGATATTAGCCCTTTGTCAGATGAGTAGGTTGCGAAAATTTTCTCCCATTCTGTAGGTTGCCTGTTCACTCTCATGGCAGTTTCTTTTGCTGTGCAGAAGCTCTTTAGTTTAATTAGATCCCATTTGTCAATTTTGGCTTTTGTTGCCATTGCCTTTGGTGTTTTAGACATGAAGTCCTTGCCCATGCCTATGTCCTGAATGGTATTGCCTAGGTTTTTTTCTAGGGTTTTTATGGTTTTAGGTCTAACATTTAAGTCTTTAATCCATCTTTAATTAATTTTTGTATAAGGTGTAAGGAAGGGATCCAGTTTCAGCTTTCTACATATGGCTAGCCAGTTTTCCCAGCACCATTTATTAAATAGGGAATCGTTTCCCCATTTCTTGTTTTTGTCAGGTTTGCCAAAGATCAGATGGTTGTAGATATGTGGCATTATTTCTGAGGGCTCTGTTCTGTTCCATACAGAAGCAAGAGCAAACACATTCAAAAGCTAGCAGAAGGCAAGAAATAACTAAGATCAGAGCAGAACTGAAGGAAATAGAGACACAAAAAAACCCTTCAAAAAATCAATGAACCCCGGAGCTGGTTTTTTGAAAAGATCAACAAAATTGATAGGCTGCTAGCAAGACTAATAAAGAAGAAAAGAGAGAAGAACCAAATAGACACAATAAAAAATGATAAAGGGGATATCACCACCGATCCCACAGAAATACAAACTACCGTCAGAGAATACTATCAACACCTCTACACAAATAAACTAGAAAATCTAGAAGAAATTGATAAATTCCTCGACACACACACCCTCCTAAGACTAAACCAGAAAGAAGTTGAATCTCTGAATAGACCAATAACAGGCTGTGAAATTGAAGCAATAATTAATAGCTTACCAACCAAAAAAAGTCCAGGACCAGATGGATTCACAGCCGAATTCTACCAGAGGTACAAACAGGAGCTGGAACCATTCCTTCTGAAATTATTCTAATCAATAGAAAAAGAGGGAATCCTCCCTAACTCATTTTATGAGGCCAGCATCATCCTGATACCAAAGCCTGGCAGAGACACAACAAAAAAAGAGAACTTTAGACCAATATCCCTGATGAACATCGACGCAAAAATCCTCAATACAATACTGGCAAACTGAATCCAGCAGCATATCAAAAAGCATATCTATCCATCATGATCAAGTGGGCTTCATCCCTGGGATGCAAGGCTGGTTCAACATATGCAAATCAATAAACATAATCCAGCATATAAACAGAAACAATAACAAAAACCATATGATTATCATAATAGATGCAGAAAAGGCCTTTGACAAAATTCAACAACCCTTCATGCTAAAAACTCTCAGTAAATTAGGTATTGATGGGACATATCTCAAAATAATAAGAGCTATCTATGACAAACCCACAGCCAATATCATACTGAATGGACAAAAACTGGAAGCATTCCCTTTGAAAACTGGCACAAGACAGGGATGCCCTCTCTCACCACTCCTTTTCAACATAGTGTTGGAAATTCTGGCCAGGACAATCAGGCAGGAGAAGGAAATTAAGGGTATTCAATTAGGAAAAGAGGAAGTCAAATTGTCCCTGTTTGCAGATGACATGATTGTATATCTAGAAAACCCCATCGTCTCAGCCCAAAATCTCCTTAAGCTGATAGGCAACTTCAGCAAAGTCTCAGGATACAAAATCAATGTGCAAAAATCATAAGCATTCTTATACACCAATAACAGACAAACAGAGAGCCAAATCATGAGTGAACTCCCATTCACAATTGCTTTAAAGAGAATAAAATACCTAGGAATCCAACTTACAAGGGATGTGAAGGACCTCTTCAAGGAGAACTACAAACCACTGCTCAATGAAATAAAAGAGGATACAAAGAAATGGAAGAACATTCCATGCTCATGGATAGGAAGAATCAATATCATGAAAATGGCCATACTGCCCAAGGTAATTTATAGATTCAATGCCAACCCCATCAACCTACCAATGACTTTCTTCACAGAATTGGAAAAAACTACTTTAAAGTTCATATGGAACCAAAAAAGAGCCCGCATTGCCAAGTCAATCATAAGCCAAAATAACAAAGCTGGAAGCATCACGCTACCTGGTTTCAAACTATACTACAAGGCTACAGTAACCAAAACAGCATGGTACTGGTACCAAAACAGACTGCGTTTTAAAAGTTCTTAGGGAAAACCAAATACCATGAGAAAAAAGAAAAGAAGGACTGTAGTTTAGGGAAATGTTAAGCATCTAGTCATCATAACTCTAGAAAACATTAAACTCAACCCAATGCCTAGCCAGACTAACATAAAATCTCAGTTTAAAGTCCTTTCTATCTCACTTCCTATTAGCTGAAATTGAATCAGTAGAACTTGAGTCTAAAAGAGAAATTACGAGGCCCTAGATGATTTTACTGATAAATTCTACCAATCACTTAAAGAAGTAATTCCCATTCCCTGCAATATCTTTCAGAAAGTGAAAGCAGAGGAAACACTTTCTCATTTCAAGAGTCCAGAGTTATTCTAATATCAAAATCAGATAAATACATTATTAGAAAACTATAGACAAATATCTCTCATGAACATAAATGGAAAGTTCCTTAAGAAAATGATGGCAAATTTAATCCAACAGTATGTAAAAAGAACTATACATACAGATCAAGGGGCATTTATTCCAGGTACACAAGTCTGGTTCAACATTTAAAAATTAATTAATATAATCCACTGTATCAGTAGGCTAAAGGAAAAAAAGCATACAATCACATTAATACATAAAAAGCACTTAACAAAATCCAGTACACATTCACAATAGAAACACTCAAAAAACTAGGAATAAAGGGGAACTTCCTCAATTTTATTAAAAAGAAAATTCTACAAAAAACCTACAACTATATCATAGTTAGCATACAAGGTGACCATACAAAGCCGGCTGCTTTCTTATATACCATCAATGAGCAACTGAAATGTAGAATTAAAAACACAAAAATCATTCACAATACGAACAAAAAATGAAATAAGTATAAATCTAACAAAATATGAGCATTATCTATATGCAGATACCTGTACAACTCTGACTTTTCAAAAAATAAAAAAAACTACATAAATGGAGCTATTCCATGTTCATGGATTAGAAGTTTCAATAGTGTTATCAATTCTTAACTTGATTTATACAGTCAATGCAAGCCCAGTCAATATTCTAGCATACTATTTTGTAGCTATTGACAAACTAATACTAAAGTTTATATGGGAAGACAAAACAAAAGAAAAACTGAAGAAACAACACAATACCGAGGTAGAAGAACAAAATTACAGGATTGATATGACCTGACTTTAAGACTGTCTGTAAAATTGCAGCAATCAAGGCAGCATGGTATTGGCAAAATAAGAGACATATTGATCAATGGAACAAAATAAAGGGCCCAGAAATTTACCAACACAAATATCTTCAATGATCTTCAACAAAGGAACAAAGGAAAGTCAATAGAGAAAGGATAGACTTCTCAACAAGTGGTACTGTAACAACTGGATGTTCATGTACAAAAATAAACTAAATATAGACTTCATTTCTTTCACAAAAATTAACTCAAAATTAATCAAAGCCTAAATGTAAAATGTAAAACTATAAAATTTCCAGAAAAAATCTGGAAGAAAATTTATGTGACCTTTGGTTTGCAGCTAAGTTTTCAGATACAGCATCAGGAGCATAGTCCATGAAGGAAAAAAATGTTAAACTTTACTAAAATCAAAAATTTCCACCTTTGTAAAAACTCACTATAAGATAATTAAAATACAGATGATGGTCTTGGAGAAAATATTTGCAAAACACAAATTTGATAAAGTATATATATCCAAAATATACGAACAACCCTTGTTTATCTTCAGATAACAGAAATCTTTCACCTTTTACAAAATATACAAACAACTTTCAAACCTCAACAATAAAAAAACAAACAACTCAATTAAAAAATGGGCCAAAGATCTGAATAAAGGACTTGCCAAAGAAACATACAAATGGCAAAGAAACATAGGAAAATATACTAAACAGAAAATGTCATAAGAGAATTACAAATTTAAAGAACAATAAGATACCACTACAAATTATTAGAATGGCTAAACTTTATACTAAATGCTGGTGAGGATGGAGAGCAACAAGAATCCTCATTCATGCAAGTGGGAATGCAAAATGTCACAATCATCTTGGAATACAGTTTGGCAGTTTTTATAAAGGTAAACACGGTCTTACCATACAACCCAATAATCAGGCCCCAAGGTATTTACCTAATTGATTTTAAAGTTTAGGCCTCACAAAAACCTGAACATGAATGTTTATAGCAGCTTTATTCATAATTGCCAAAACCTGAATCACCCAAGATGATCTTCAATAGATAAACTGATAAATTGTAATACTTCCAAACAATGGAATATTATTGAATGATAAAAATAAATGAGCTATAAAGCTAAGTGAAGACATGGATGACCCTGTATCTAGCTAAGTGAAAGAAGCCATTCTGGAAAGTCTACATACTCTGTTATTTCAATTATACAACATCTGGAAAAAGGCAAGACTCTGGAGACAGTAAAAACATTAGTAGTTGCCAGGAGTTTGGGGAGAGAAGGAAGGGTTGAATAGGTAAAGTACAGGATATATTTAGAACAGTGAAATTATTCTGTATGATACCATAATGGTAGTTACATGACATTATGTATTTGTCAAAACCCAAAGAACTTTCCAGCACAGAGGGTAACATTAACGTAGGCAAATTTAAAAACAATTGTTTCAGAGGCCAGGAGATTGCAGGGTGGAATGCAGACGTATCGAGAATCTACTTGTATACAAATTTATAAATAATCTCAATGATGGGAGTTGTGGGAATATCTGCTGACTTAAGTAACTTTGGGAGTGGCTGAAATTCATTAACCTGAAAGCAAGAGGAACTCTACATTAGTACTGTACCCTAGTTGATACAAATTATTTCCCATTGTGGTATAGGTTGAACTTCTGATATTGCTACACATTTATATTGAAATTGAACACTTAAATAAATGGATGGTGGAAGCAAGCTTCTCACTGTGGAGTGGGAATTTGGAGATAAGCAAGGGATGGACAGTTGGATGAGTTGTATATAGTAATGGATCAGAGTTGAAGACATCATTATGAATTCATGTTTAGCTTCCTAGAGACATAGATGCTTACTTATATAAATAGGCGTGAAAACATGAGTAAGTAGCCCACATATACTGCCTTATTCTCTCAACTGAAAAGGCCAAGAAGCAATGACAACCCAGTAACAAGAAACCCATCTAGTACCCAGATGTTGATTTCTAATACCATTGGTTTCGAATACCATTTTCCAATTAAAAATATCTTGGAGAAATAGCTGATTTTAAAACCAGGGCAGAAATTATACAAGATGAACAAGATGCATCTCTGAAAATACCTCAAAAGTACTCCTCAAAACTTATACTCATCAATAACTAGAAAGTCTTGGAATTATACACTATGAAACTCGAGTATCCTGTGTTGTTATTATAGAAAGTTAAGAAAGTGCTCAAAAAATTTTTAAAAGACCAAAAATATTTTAAAACCGCCAAAACACTCTACATTGATGTAGATATTCCAAAGAAACACAAGAGCTAACTGAAGGAGATCCCAATGGCCAAAAGTGGAACAATTTGAGCAAGAAAATGAAGTATTGGATTATAATTTAAAATAAAGATAAATATCCACGAGTCCATACTGGTATAAATGAATTATTGAATAAATATATAAATAAATGAGGGAGAAGAGAAAAACTCTGTCTTGAAATAATTTATGTAGATACCCTGTTCTCAAGGAACATATAGTGAATTGAAATGTGGCTCTCTAAAAGATACGTCTACCTGGAACCTGTTCATTTGACTTTATTTTGAAAAAGGGTCTTTGCAGATGCAGTGTTGTTAAGGATCTTAATATGCAATCATCCTGGATTATGCAAGTGGGCCCAAATCCAGTAGCAAGTGTTCTTATAGGAAGAGGGAAAGACATTTGGGTTGGTTCCATGTCTTTGCTATTGTGAATAGTGCCGCAATAAACATACGTGTGCATGTGTCTTTATAGCAGCATGATTTATAATCCTTTGGGTATATACCCAGTAATGGGATGGCTGGGTCAAATGGTATTTCTAGTTCTAGATCCCTGAGGAATCGCCACACTGACTTCCACAATGGTTGAACTACTTTACAGTCCCACCAACAGTGTAAAAGTGTTCCTATTTCTCCACATCCTCTCCAGCACCTGTTGTTTCCTGACTTTTTAATGATCGCCATTCTAACTGGTGTGAGGTGGTATCTCATTGTGGTTTTGATTTGCATTTCTCTGATGGCCAGTGATGATAAGCATTTTTTCATGTGTCTTTTGGCTGCATAAATGTCTTCTTTTGAGAAGTGTCTGTTCATATACTTTGCCCACTTTTTGATGGGGTTGTTTGTTTTTTTCATGTAAATTTGTTTGAGTTCATTGTAGATTCTGGATATTAGCCCTTTGTCAGATGAGTAGGTTGCGAAAATTTTCTCCCATTTTGTAGGCTGCCTGTTCACTCTGATGGTAGTTTCTTTAGCTGTGCAGATGCTCTTTAGTTTAATTAGATCCCATTTGTCAATTTTGGCTTTTGTTGTCATTGCTTTTGGTGTTTTAGACATGAAGTCCTTGCCCATGCCTATGTCCTGAGTGGTAATGCCTAGGTTTTCTTCTAGGGTTTTTATGGTTTTAGGTCTAACGTTTAAGTCTTTAATCCATCTTGAATTAATTTTTGTATAAGGTGTAAGGAAGGGATCCAGTTTCAGCTTTCTACATATGGCTAGCCAGTTTTCCCAGCACCATTTATTAAATAGGGAATCCTTTCTCCACTGCTATTCACAATAGCAAAGACTTGGAACCAACCCAAACGTCCAACAATGATAGACTGGATTAAGAAAATGTGGCACATATACACCATGGAATACTATGCAGCCATAAAAAATGATGAGTTCATGTCCTTTGTAGGGACATGGATGAAATTGGAAATCATCATTCTCAGTAAACTATCACAAGGACAAAAAACCAAACACCGCATGTTCTCACTCATAGATGGGAATTGAACAATGAGAACACATGGACACAGGAAGGGGAACATCACACTCTGGGGACTGTTGTGGGGTGGGGGGAGAGGGGAGGGATAGCATTAGGAGATATACCTAATGCTAAATGACGAGTTAATGGGTGCAGCACACCAGCATGGCACATGTATACATATGTAACTAAACTGCACATTGTGTACATGTACCCTAAAACTTAAAGTATAATAATAATAAGAAAAAAAGAAGAGGGAAAGACTGACAGGGGCCTTTTGAAAACAGCAGCAGAGAGAGTTATGCAGTCACAAGCCAAGGAATGCCTGAAGCTACCAGAAGCTGGAAGACACAAGAAAGGATTCTCCCTAGAACTTTCTGAGAGAGCATGATTCTACTGACCCCTTAATTCCAGACTTCTGGCCTACAGAGCTGTGAGAAAATACATTTCTGTCATTTTAAACCGTAAAGTTTGTGGAAATTTGTTACAGTGGCCCTAAGAAACTGTTATGGAGAGGGAGTGCACATTCCCACTCCTTTAATGCGGAGTGTGCCTAGTGATACTCCTTTCAAAGAGTACAGGATGGAAGGGGGAAAATGGAGTACTTTGCAGTAGAAAAACCTGTTGTTAATAAATACCAGTTCAGTCAGGTAATCCATGTCAGTATCAGCAGTGACAAATCATGTTGATGTGATGAGGATTTCACTTTATCTCCCTTCTTCCTTCCAAAGCCCCATATCTGCATTCTAATCATGAAAAAGACATCAGATAAATTCCAATAAAGATGCATCTGTGAAGGTACCTCAAAAGTACTCCTCAAAACTTATAGTCATCAATAACTAGAAAGTCTTGGAAACTCCACAGCCAACAGGAGCCTATGAAGACATGATTACTAAGATAATATAATACCCCAGATGGGATCCTGGAACAGAAAAAGACATTAGGTAACACTAAGTAAATCTGAATAAAATAGAGACTTTAATTAAAAATAATGCATCAATACTGTTTCATTAATTATACTAAATATACCATACTAATGCAATTTGTTAATGACAGGGAAAACTGCATCAGGGTATATGGAAGCTCTTTGTATTATCTCTTCAATTTTACTTAAATCTAAAGCTGTTCTAATATATATATATCTAATATATATTAGATATATATAATATAAACTGCTCTAATATATATTAGAATATAATATATAAGAACAGTTTATATTATTATATTATAGATTATATTATATATAGAACAGTTTATATTATTTTTATATATAAAATATAATTTATATATATTATAGATAATATATTTTATATATTATCTATAATATATATTATATATAAAATATATATTATCTATAATATATACTTTATATATAAAATATGTTATATATATTATATAATATATAATATATAAAAATATGTATTATATATAATTTTTATATAATATATATAAATATATATTATATATTTTATAATATATATAAAATATATATTATATATTTTATAATATATATAAAATATATATTATTTTATAATATATAAAAATATATATTATATATAATTATATATATATATATATATATATATATAGGGGTGTTACTTTAAAGGTAACTTTAAGTTATTGGATCAGACTGAGGTTACCAGACTTGGCTAAATTTAATTTTTGAATTTCCCTCATGCTAGTGATCTTTAGCTAGAACATAAGGAAGCATTTTATTTGCACTTTTAGATGGCGTATGTGCAAATTAGCCAAGGAAATTAAGAATCAGGGACTTAAGAATCACAAAGCTACTAATGGTAGAGCTCTTACTTGAACCTCAGATCCCAGACTGTAAAGTCCAGATTATTTAAACTTTACCTGTGCAAAGCACCACAGGAGGTTAACCAAAAATAAAAGTCTTTCTTTCAAACAAGCTACATTATACTTATCACAGATCCATTTAAATATGTTAAATAGTAAATTTCAGGTGATCTGAGAAACCCAGGCAGGATGGTACAGACAGAACCATATTATGGACGTAGAATATGTTAGATGCATAGTGGAGAAAATGAGTCAAATTCCCTTCTGTAATGATTGAAAGATCCATACTTAGGAAATGAAAGAGAACACAGTAAACTCAATTATCCGCATTAAGAAAATATTGCTGTGTCTTTTATGAGCTTTGTCCAAGGTCTTCTGGTTGATGTGGATCAAAAGCTTAAACGCCTCACCTGTCATCTGTTTATGGTTTATTACTATTTGATAATCTAGAGGGTAAAAAATGTAAGTACTTCACTTTACAACAGTCACATTTTAACACTGCAGTAGTTATTTATCCAATATCTGAAGTATCCTCTTTTAAAATTCTAACCATAAGTACTTATTTCCACACCATGATTAGGAAAAATACAGAAGAGAAACTTAATATTGTAAAATTGTATATTAGCAAAATATTATGAAGGCAAGTGTTACACAATTAGCCAAAGTCTTTAGTGATCAACTGTGTGAAAATTCAAAGGTTACTTTAAGAACATTAAGAATATAAATAGATTAATCCTATGAATGAAATGCAATAAAGTTAACTCCATATTAAATTTGTAATATATGATTTCACATATATATATAACAAGTATGCTACAAGATATTTAGAATAACATATACTTCTTCAGTGACGGAAATTTCCTTCAAGAAGTGTACCCTTCTGGTTTTTGCAAGAAGAAATAAATAATTACATAACTCTAGTTGATTCAGCATAAGGGCTGATAACAGGTTAGAAAATAAATTAAAGCAAAAAGCTTTCATTTTAACCAGCAGGACACATTTTCTTTTCAAGTGAAATGCTCTTTAGTGAAAAGGCTAATAGAATATAATTATTAAGTACATTAAAATTCACAGAGTGGATTTTAATTCATCAAAAACTTGCTTTTATCACCCTACTCAAATAGCCTGTGTGGAAAACAATCAAATAAATTTAAAAGGTAAAATGGAAGAAACAGAAACCCTGGACCTGACACTAAATTAAAAAGGCAAGGGAAAGGAGAAATATCATTTGCTTTTGTGCTATACTGGACACTGAGCTCATTTTATGTGTTTACCAAGTCCCAGCTCATATCTTTTTCCCACAAAATGAATAAATTATTCTTCTCAATGTAAGGTCACCTCTCCAGAGGTATTCATAATATGACTTTCACTGTCCACTCTTCTCCAGGAAATATTAAGTTCTTAAGGGATTATTATAGTTACACTACATGTAAGGATACTGTAATGACAGATGACAATCACATATTTTAATCTCTAGACTATGTATATCAGAATCACCTGAGTTGCCTATGACATATGTAGATTCTTGGTTCCCATTCCTGATATACCAATTCTGATGGCAGAGACCCAGAATCTACATTTTTGACAAGTATCCACATGAATTCTTGGCACACTAATACTTGAGAATCTTTGCTCCAGACTAATAAAATTGATGACAGTATAAGATACATAATTACTGAACAGGAACTGAAAATGGAAACATAAGATATAAAAGTTTAATGAGCTAACACTTGAATTTGTTTATAAAGTTAAATAAGAATATTTTTAAGAATATCACAATATAAATTAAATAATAGTAATATGGATACATCACAAATGGATTTCAGTACTGTTTGAAGATAATTTGTGTTGGAAAATAACACTTCTTTCCTTCTTTTCTTTCTTAAGAAAAAGTGAAACAATCACTTATTACTATGCTGACTTTGAGATTTGAAAAATATAAAAGTATCATATCTATGCTGCTTAAATGATTACTGTGTTTTAATATTTATCCAAGTCATTCTTCAAGCTTTGTATTTAACAGTCATAATTTTACAGAGAAAAATGAAGCAGGAAAAGTGGAAGAGAGAGAAGTGAATGGGGAAGCCTACTGTATACCAGTGGTCAGCAAGCACTTAATCTTATGGAAACAAATACTTTAATGGGTCTTAATGTATTTCCTGTCTTCTTTACTCAATATTTACAGTTTCATCAGTAATATAAATGTATATCAACTGTTATTGTTCTGAAACTACAGAGATAAATTTTGATTGATTTTAATAAGAGTTCAGAAGCATAATTAGAACAAACATGTACCAAGTCATTTTACACATTATTAATTTAACAAAATATATCACTATGTTTCCAAATTAGTCAATAGAGTACAATCAAGAATTTATTCCTTTCAGGTTTATAAGGCACTAATTCTCCAAGAAGGGAGAAATAAATGACAGATCTCAATTTGCCATTCAGGTAACAATCTTCCAAAGTCAAAATCTGACACAGCAAGCCATACCAAAAGGGTGACATAAAAGTAAGATCCCTGTAGCCAAAGCAAAAACAAACAAACAATAAAAAAGTGAAAATCATGCCTATCCCTCTAAGCTTAAAATGACAGGCTGGTCCCAAAGAAAGATCTCTGCAAAAATGAAAGACCCTGAGATTCAAGTCTGTTTAACTGACCTTTCTTTGCCCTACCTTCAAATCCTCCAAAACCTGCTTCCCTAGCTTAGAATTAATAACCTGTAAGGCAGCATTCGTGAGTGTGATTTTCACAATTACTGAAGGGTTTTCCAGTCTTCTGTATTCAGAACAACCACAGTAGATCACCGTGGCTTAATCAGAATTTGAAATTTGCTATTGTTTTATACTAGTGCTTTTGCATTCATTTTCTTCAGCTCCAAAATTACTTTTTGACAGTGTCTTTCCAAAATTTTGATTTAGGATTGGCTTCAACTTTATGAGTTGTCTTTTCAATCAAAAGATGTCTCTGTTTTACATTTGTCTGACCTGGTTGCTCTTTGGGCCTCAAATTGCCTTGTTTTGTGTTGAGGAATCTCAATCTTCACCCCTTCTGAAATTAATGTCTTCTTTTGGAAAACTGACCCCTATAGAGGCCTGCCCAAGACTATTCCAGGTTGTTGGTTTTTTACCTTCTACCCAAAGGAATGCAAGAAGAAGCCACTAGCCCAGTGCTTAATTATCTTTTCCTTCTATCTCACAATACATATTTCATAGGCTTTAAACATTATATTTATTGTCGTGTGTGCTCTGTAACAATTCAAAAACTAGAGAGGCGCAGGAAGGTAGTTTTCCTGTCTATCCCACACATATCCCACCACCACTGATGATATTTGGGTGTGTATTTCTTCATTCTTATGTCAAGGCTTTTGCAAATCTATGCAAACACTGACTTACGTAGTTAATTTTTGTATTTCTCATTTGGTTTTCTAGATGTGGTTTGTTTTCTAAAATGTCTTAGTAAATTGGAGAATTTCTTAGAATTGGAACTTGTTCAGATATATATTTTCTTATTTTTCCTTCATGGTTTTATATATTTTCATTTAAATCAAACTCTGGGGGCCTTGCCTCAGCTATTAGAAGACCTGAAAGACTTTGTGTAGCTGTGCTCCTGATGAACTGCAGCCGGCTGTCTTCTCTTGCTGGTCCTGAGGGATGTCCAACTCTAATTTGGCTTCGTCCACAGCTTTTGTCTTCTCTGAGTTAAAGGTGATTGGATCTAATTCGGCAAGCAGGTGTTAGCGACTGCTACTGTGGGGCAACTGTCCTTTGCACAGGACTTATGAAAAATTAGCTTAAGAAGGACTCTGTTATAGCAAGAAAAAGATTCTATAATTTGTAGCACAAATAATGTCTGTTGGCAGATTAGCCATGTGGACTCAAAACATCTTACTGTTGTTCTGTGGAAAGATTTCCCTCTCACTTGATATGCTTTAATTGGTTATTCCTAGACCTAGAAAATCACTGCTGCTTCAGAGCAAGTTGATTCTACCTACAAGAGTGCTCTTTGTGAGCAACTTTACTGGACAATTAGCTAGATGAGCAATATATATAAAACAGATGGAGCAGCCACTGGGTGGCAGCAGAAATGTAATAAATACCCTGTACCAATGTGCTATCTTATTGTTTAATCCTATCATTTATCGTTTAGCATGCTAAAAGACTATTATTTTCAATAAAATATCATATGATAGATAATATTCATCTAATTAATCTCTGTAATATAAACTAGCATATTCAACTATGAGAAAAATAAACATTTAAAACAAACTTAACTACCTAATATTCTATGAATATAATTTTTAATGTTACCTAGAATGGCTTTGTGAATTTGCATAGTTGCTTTCCCAATACTTAAAAGTTGCTATTACTTTTAATAGCCATAGAAACCTGCTAACAGAAGTCACAAATATTGAGAGAAGAAATGAAGAATTTAGAAAAGACAAATAAATTTACTCACAATCTTCGCACCTAGAATTAAACATTAATAGTCACTTGCGATTATATATATTCTCTTTTTTGATGTAGAGTTGTTTTTTCAGCAATACCAATTGGCTGGGTGCCATGGCTCATGCCTGCAATCCCACACTTTTGGGAGGCTGAGGTGGGAGGATCACCTGGGGTCAGGAATTCGAGACCAGCCTGGCCAACATGTGAAACCCTGTCTCTACTAAAAATACAAAAATTAGCCAGGCATGGTGGTGGGCACCTGTAATCCCAGCTACTCGGGAGGCTGAAGCATAAGAATTGCTTGAACCCGGGAGGTGGAGGTTGCAGTGAGCCAGGATCTCACCACTGCACTCTATCCTGGGTGACAGAGCGAGAGTCCATCTCAAAAAAGAGAATAAATAAATAAAGAGGTCATTTTTACATAACATTTTTAAGTGTTATTTTTCACTCAACATAGTACAAGTTACATGTCATTGGTTATTTTTCTCAATATTCTATATGGTGATTGCATAATATTCCCACATGGCTAGACCAATTTATATAATCACTTCTCTTTTGTTAAATATTTGCCAATTTTTCTAATATTTACTTTTACAGATAACTGTTGTTAGTTTTGAAGGCTAGGTAGCCAATGATTTTCAGCCTTCCAATGTTAAGTAGTATATAAATAGTTTATATAGAGAAAGATTCTGGTACAATGAATTTGTTGCTTTCTGATTAGAACTTTCTGATTAGAATCACTTAAGAGTCATCCTACATCAAAACCTCAAGGGTGAGGGCCAGAATTCTGCATCTATTTCAATGCACTTTAAAGTTTCAGAACCACTGGCAATCTGAATAAAATTATATAGGCAGATGACCTCAACAATAACATTAATAGAAAATGCACAAACTTGGAAGAACATTTAGCTTTCATTTGTCTCAATTTCTTCCTTTATTAAGTGGAAATGATGATATATCCTAACATTAGGGTAATATTAAGGGAACAATGGTGTTTATCAAGAGTTCATTTCCAACTTCAAAATGCAGGCTTTGAAGACTCTGTTAGGAAGAGTATGACTCTTTGAATACTAGAGATCACATATTGTGATCATAACATACAACAAACATTATGCTAAGAAGTATATATGTATTCTACCCCTCACAACAATCTTGCCAGGTTACCATAATTCCATCTTATAGGTAAGCTTGGATGGTCAGTTGGGTTAAGTAACCCAGGTTACATTGTTTGTAAATGTCAAAATCTGAATTCAAACAAGACTTTCTGGTCCTATGGTGTGTGTTCTTTCAACTCTAGTATTCTGTCAGGCTATATGCAGAAAGGTAGAGGTATAGCCAGCCAGACGAAGTTTCTTCCTGGTTCAGTACAGAGTTATTGTATGCTTACTAGTTTCTCTCTTCTCCATGGTACTTAAATATGGCAAGGGAGTATTCAGAGCAGATGCTTTTATAGACTTTATTGAAAGGCAAACCTTGTATTTATGTTTTTTGGATTTTTTAAGCCTTTGCATTTTACAGGCTCTAATTGTCAAGTACAGGTCAAGTGGTGTATACAGTGTTCAGAAGTTTTGAAAAAAATATAACGAAATACTCCACTAAACAAAAACATATCTCTACTGACAGTTTTCTTAAAATTTACAGCTAGCCAGGTGCAGTGGCTCATGCCTATAATCACAGCTACTCTGGAAGCTGAGGTGAGAGGATCAATTGAGCCCTGGAGTTTGAGGTTACAGTGAGCCATGATACACTACTGCATTCCAGCCTGAGTGACAGAGTGGGGCCCTGCCTCTAAAGAAAAGAAAAAAGTACAGCTACTCACAACAAAGAAGACTGGAGCAGTCCACGCACGCTGACATTTACCTAAAACTCATGGTTTATAAAGGGCAGGACCTTTGGAGAAAGTGGATTCCTTCAGTTGACTTAGTATCTTTGACTCTTACTTTATCTGAAAATGAGAAAACCAACTTCTTAGTTCTCAGAGGTGGCTTTAGATCTAGCAAAGCCTGAGATAAAATGATTAATACATAAGGCCCTTTATTATCTTGCTTGGTGAATAAATAATCCAACTTTTCCTTAGAAGTCTAATGACATGGGCAAAGGAAAAATAAATACTTTAAATCATTTACTGAAAAAGTTATACTTTTTGTCAAGTTAGGTCTTCGAAAATAGCTGATCTCATCACTCATGCAAGAACCTTGATAAACAGACAGCCTTACAAGTTCATTATCTTACCTTCTATAGGAGCCTCCTCTTCTTAGTAGGAGATTCTGAGAGTAATTTTATTTTAATTACCTACCATAGTACACTGAGATCCAGAGCCTTACATTTGTTTCTGCCTCTGCATAGGAAGTCTCTCCACTTGTTGTCCACTTGACATGGTCCCACACCTTCACACTTTCTTCCATTCTCTATGCAAATATTCTTTCCCTCTCAATTATCTTGGGCTGCACAACAGAATACCATGGACTGGCGGCTTCAACAATAGAAATTTATTTTCTCACAGTTCTGGATGCTGGAAGTCCAAAATCAAAGTGCCAGCAGGGTTGGTTTCTGGAGAGGTCTCTCTTTCTGGCTTGCAGATGGCAGCCTTCTTTCTGTGTCCTCACATGGTCTTTCCTCTGTGCTCACATGGACAGAGAGATATCTGGTGTCTCACTCTTCTTATAAGGACACCAATTTTCTTGGATTACAGCCCCACCATTATGACCTTATTTAAGTTTAATTACCTCATTATAGGTCTTATATCCACATACAGTTACATTGGGTATAGAGGTTCAACTTATGAATTTGGTAGGGGGGCCACATTTCAGTTCATAGCACCTTTTCAGCCAGGCCTTCTCTGGGAACCCTTTATACATTACAACCTCCATACTTTGATTTTTTTTATGTACTTACAATGCTTTGTTTTCCTTTATAGCACTTATCACTTTCAAATATACTATACATGTTTTGTATTTCTCTCTTTGTTACCTGTCTCCATCCACTGGAATAAAAGCTCAAGAATGATGACAATTTGTTCATTGTGGTACCCATAGTATCTCTGTCATGCCCTAGCAAAGAGGAATCTATGATACAAACATTTCTTGTGTGTATTAATGAACTATCCCTATGTTATGCACGATGGAAGCTACTACAGATACCAAAGTAGAAGAGATACTACAACTTCTCTTCAGTAACTTTTAGTCCAGAGATAGATAAGGCTCACCATAAATGAATTGTAGCTCCCTGTAACCATAAGATATAACTCAGGGAATGACCAAAAAGGAATATAGGGATCTGTATCGTGCACAGTCCAGAAAGACATTTGCTTTCCACACAGAAACTAACTTCATCAGATTTGCATAAATCTATTTGCTAAACTATGAGTCAGGAAATCAGATTTTTCCATTATTAAAGTTAACATTCATTTTTTGTAATATTTATATGAGCCAACTATGAAACATAAAAACAGGTCAAATCCGTGTGTGGAAGGATGTTTTAAAATCCACCTTCATAGTCACAAACAGAAATGTCCCATGACCATATTTTAATAAACAACCATGTGTTAGAATAACTGATTACAGAGCCCAGTTTTTCCTTTCTGAGAAATTACTTTGATAGTCTTTTTCTTAAAAAAAAAAAAAAAAAAAAAAAAAAAAGAAAAAAAGAAGGAAATTACTTTTAGGTCTTGACCAAAGGGTGTTCCAAGTGAAGAGGTCCCAAATCTTAGTAAGCGGGCAAAGGTGGTTTTATTTTTTTCAGCATTGCTTCATTAATCTGAATGTAAAACTATAGAAAAACTAGTCTCTAATTTAGCTAGAAAATAACACTCATTTGCTTTCTAAGGTCTAGCAACAAAAGAATGTTAATGCACATTACTATCTATTACTACAACAGTGAACACAAAATGAAATGAGCAGATGCTGATTTACCTTCTCTGGTGAATCATGCATGGCACGAAACTGCAATCCTGAAGCAAGCTAGACCATCTGTGCTGTTTTCTCCAGATGAGCCAAATTTGATGACAAACCATTCTCCATATATAGGAGTTTTTCTTTCTTTCTCTCCATTTGATATTAGAAAGTATAGTTTCCCCAATAGAAGATGCAGAAAACTATTTTGCCTCTTCTACTATATTGCTAAATATTTTGACTCTGAGCCTGGATAAAGCAGTCTGGAAATTAAATATAACTTCAAAAGAGACATCTTTTCAGAACTTGCATTCCTCAATTATTCTCTCCATCCATATGCAAGCTGTTCTGGGAAATAGGATGGCCCAGAAAGGTACATTTGAATGGCATTTCTGATAAATTTCTTCCACCTTATGATAATGTTTTATGGTACAAATTTTCTTGAAAAATCAAGTCATGAGAAAAACCATGTATTCCCTGTAATTCAGGGCCTAGCATAGAGATGGTGATGAAAAAAATTTTTGCTTTTGAACGTTGGATGAATTTTGGCACTGAAAGTGCCTTCATCTTTAGAATCCCTTGACAAGTATTAAAGGTCAAGGAGTGAGGTCTTTTTATATTCAGTGAGATGACATGTTTTACTTAAGTAGAAAGGGAAGTTAAAATATCTCTTTTTGAAAATAGGAAAATGCAATTTCTCACTAAATCTAAACTTAAAATTTCTTAGTTTCACAATATCTTCAAATAAATACTTATCAAGATACTTAAAACATTAGGTTGCCAGATGGCTTTAAGATAAATATTTGCAAGCAAGAGGTGATAAAAGATGGGTTTGGCCTGTGGGCAAGATGATGAGTCAGACACGGAGCAGGAATGTGAATCACCCAACGTCATGCTCTCACAGCTGGGGCAGGATGACAATGCAGCGTGGACCACTTGGTGCTACAGACGAGGCTTCTCTATGGAGTGACAGCCATCGCTTATGTCCTCAGTCACCAGTGTGGAATTAAGAGAGTGGTAGGATTCACTTAAACAGGCGAGCATTTCTTGGAAAAATACTGATACAGGTGAAGCTAATCTCTGGCACTATATATATCTTGGTGTTATCAGCTGGATGACTCTTGTATGCTTTTTCATTTTCTGCAATGATCAAAATATTTTCCTTCTGTGATCACCAGCAGAGTGGGGAGCTTTTATTTCTCAAAAGTACTGCATGACACATTTATAAGTTCCCTGACTTCAATCCAAACTTGCAGCTTGCATGTGTAACTCTTTGTTTTCTTATTTGAAACCTATTAATATGAATAGTCAGAAGCAATTTCTTCTCCTTTAAAAAAATTAATTGCTCACATTGCAATTTATATCAAGATACTCCATTTTTTGGCATTGGTTTCGGTAATAGTCTCTGTAACACTAGTTAACTTTTACATACAGGAATATGTTTTATATTCTTTAAAAAGTATTAAAGAGTCAATGACCACCAAGGACATCAGGCACCGTAAATATTGTTTCAATATGTTAACTTTTAAAACGTCAATTATTAACATTACCAACATCTGAACAAATTCCTAGATTCATGAAAGAAGGCTTTGGGGACAGAGCTCTGAACTATGTAAAGGATCTGTGAGACAAAGTAGTAAATATAGAAAGCCATGTTTGCTCATTTCTGCCTGCCAGCATAATTTCACAAAGCCCCTGACTCTGTGACAAGATGCAGTTCTCTGGAAGAATGCTTTGAAGACAAAACTGGATAGAGCACACGGTTCCCACATCTCTTGAATGAGTCACCATATTCCTTAAAGGATAAATGACCCTAGACCTTGCCTTTTCCTATAATAAGATAATGTCTGACAGGGTCAGTGATTATGCCTCTACAGTCTATAACCAGATGTACTCTTGCACCCAAAATTTGATATGATTTTGCACGTACTGAACCTTCACTGCCTGTATATAAGCGATGAGCCAAAACAGTTTTGGAATAGTCTGATGGAACCTCTCTGAAAGATCTCTCCAGGGCTATAGTCCTCAGTCTACAGTCCCCAGTAAGACTTCTGAATAAAACTAACTTTAATTCTTTACAAGCTTGATTTTTTTTTCTCTAGTGGACGGTCATAAAACTCAAAAAGATCATTATCAGAAAAAAAAGAGTCTCATTATTGATGAACCCTGTTCCAGGAAAGTAATTGGTATACTGATGGGGAAGAACTTGCTCTCCTGCCCCGTGGTACTGCCCTTAAACCATGGCAGATGAGGGGAAATATGTGCCCTTCTAGAGGTCTCATTCTCAGCCACTGGCAACCCTAGTTTCACCCACTTGGTTGCTTCCTTCCTTATTGAACCTCGCACATGTCTTGGTTATATTTTTGTCACATTATTTTATTGTTTTTCCCACTAACCTATATTTTTTTCAAGGTCTGAGACCCTCTGATTTTTCTTGGAATCCCCAGGAGTTAGCAAAATCTGTGCAGCAGCCATTGCATCTTCTAGCAAGTAAGAGGATGGGCTTTTGTTTCTGATAAATCTTTATACCCCAAATCTTAGCTGAGTGTTCTTAACTTTAAGCTCTCTAAGCCTCAGATTCCTTATTTATTACATAGATATAATAATGGTGCTTCCTTTATAGTTTGTTTTTAAGAATAAATGTGATAATACCTGTAAAATGCTTTGCGGCACTTGTTACACTGCATTTCACTAATATTATCAATTATTTTTAAATTATTTGTTAATACCTTCAATGTTATCAACTATTACTTTTTAATCTTTTTTAATAGAAACTTTAAAATAATGTTAACTGTTATTTTAAATAATTTAATAAATTATTTTTAATGTTATCAATTATTTCTAAATGAGTATTTTTTAATAAAGCCTTTTTGGAACAGCTCTGGAAAATCGCTGTAGTATACACTTAAAACTCTTCAAAGTTTATCGATATGAAGGGAACTTGTAAAATCTCCTCCATATTCAGATCGTGACGTCTTCTTTAGGTTTATTTTTTAAGGTAATAATATTACTGAAAGTCACAATTATAAAACTGGAATTGTAAGGACTGGTAGCTTTGATTATTCCCAGTTGTTGCCAAGCAAATCTTTTTGGACGGGAATGTTTCTACCAAAGACCTTTCCAGTATCAACATATGAAGAAGAAGAAAGAAACTGGCTGTTACCGATCTCACAGTCTTTCTGATGGACAAAAGGTGAGGACGTTCGGTGAGTATTTATCGAGGAGAGGTAACAGATTATCCAGAGTCCTACTCTGAATATAGTTTTTAAAAGCTTTAAAATTTGTTGAGGTTTTCTAAGCTACCAGCTAATTTTTCATTGCTTTTACTTTTCTTCCTGGAGATGTAAAGATTTTATCAAAAATATGCACTGAAAGAAAAAACGAAATCTACACTGAGCTTACAGGTTAAGGGAAGAAGGGGTATGAAATGTGTTAGTGGCTTCCACTTAGAAGCCATTATAGAACACTGTCCCTACTCCTACGCCAACCCTTTCAAATCCTCAGTTTAAGACAAACTGATTTGCAAATGATGTTTATATTACGGTAGGAAATGTTTCATTTCTATATAAATGGACACACATAAATGTTGTCACCTATTGGAGGAGAGAAAAACCCAGGAAAAGCTCACATTTTCTACAGTTACTGAGGTCAGTCACACTTTGCTATATCTAGGCGACGCTGTAACATCCCAGAATTGTACATTGAAATCAATCAAAGAAAACAGAACCATAGTTCTGCACTCCTTTGAGGTCCCTCTGTGTTCCTTCTTCATTGAAGAATGAAGATTCTGGGCACAGTGTTTTCCTGAAATAAAATCACAATATGAAACTACAGATACAGGTTGAATCAAAAGTGAAATCTATTTTCCATTTACGAACTTTTGACAAATAAAGACTTTGTGATGACCCTATAGAAAATGAGATGGAATGTGTATAACTTCAAGTGTCCGAGACCTTGTTTTAAAGTAGCTGGTGCCCCCACTCTCGGGCCAAGTTGTTACTTATGAGGAGTGTCCATTTGCACAGCATGGTGAGTATAGTAAATAAGGACCTGTACACTTCAAAACTGCTCAGTACATTTCAAATATTCTCACCACAAAAACAAGTATTTGAGATGAATACGTTCACTAGCTTAACTACTCCATATTGTATTCATAAATTGTAACATCACTTTTTACCCCATAAATATGTACAACTATAATTTGTGAATTACAATGAATAAAAATTTTTAAATGAGACTTTAGCTGGTAATTTTAGCTTAAAAAAGAAAGTACCTCCGAAACAGACTTTCCCATAAATGCAATGAAGGTACTACGTAAAAATCCAAACTACCGATAAAAGCAGACTCAGGGGGCTCCTTCATTCACAGAACTGACATTCAGCCAGTCTTCACTGATTTGTTTTTATAGGGCCACTTCTTTTGTGTAGCATGTGTTTAGATTGGTTGGTTGACCCTTACAAGATTGCTAAATATTTTTAATACATGCTTTACTTACATTCAGGTAGCACAATGGGATATTTACTATCGTTGCAAAACTTAAAACTGGTTAAATAAAATGGTCAAAACTTCAACCTTTGTTTTGTTAACTCAGGTGATTTTCCTCTAAGTAGTCAGTCTATGGTAGTTACATTGGCAACTTGGTTAAAAGTTTCTATAGGGATAAGTACTGGGTTCATCACTCAATTTAGACTTCTAAATTAGTTGTGACATTTGATTATTTCAACTTTTCATTTTTGCAGATCACTGTGAAGCACTGTGTGTGATCTTCACTTGAAATATTCAGTCTAGGCGATCTACAGTTAAAGACTTCAAATAATTTTATGGGATGTGAAACACTTTCTAGGATTTCTGTTCAATTCTCTTCTCTAGCAAGAAGCCCAAAACTGTTCTATCAACTACACTGCTAGCTGGGTTCCTTGTAAATAACATAATTATGTTTGATTACAATGAAGTATTTATGTGAATAAATACTGGATAAATCACTTGTTCTTTGATAAGTGCTATGATGGATACAAATAAATACTTTAGATCCTAACATAAATTATTATTCAAATTAGGCTACATTATTGTATTAAAAATAATGGCACATTTATACAAGAATTGTGTCATTGTACTTTTATGAAAATAAAAACACACAAGCATTCAGATAAGTTTCACTAAGCGACAGCTTAGAGAATGCTGAGCTGTTCAGTTTTATCCTAATAGGTTTTGGACTAGATAATGCCTGTGGGGTAATGCAATGAGAAAAAAATTTTAAAACAAACTGCAATTCTAAATAAAATTAAGAAAGCATTTTGTAAATATGTTAGTAGAAAAAACAGTGGAACAAAAAAGCATCATCATTGTCGTGAAAATAATGTAATTAATGTAGAAATATCCATCCTCTACTGGCTTACCTGAATAAATTTGACTTTTAATATTATTAAATTTGGTTTTTGGAGGAGGAAAAAGTATTTTCTTTTTTCCTACAAAAGTAAATATCCTCTTTCGCCATCTGGTGGCTAAACACAACATCTTCTGTGTAGATGAAAAACAGGAGATTTAACAGCCAACTGTTTAATGCTTTGATCCATCTTACTGAAAAGATATGCATATTTCTTTAACCTATGTAAATATAACTGAAGCAATTTTGTTTTAATGGCTCACAGCATTTCATTCAAGTAACTCTAGTTACAATATTTCATGTAGGATTTTTAAAAATTAACCAAAGCAATTCTTCTAAGGGATCATTTTCTGAATTATTCATTTTGAAAGTTAAAAGTACATGTGATAGTAACAATTTGTTTACCTGAATGCTTTTTGGTATAAAAAATTCAGATCTTAATGAAAACAGAAAGTCCAAATATAGTCTTAAATGATAAGAGTAACACCTACAATTTCTGAAGTTTCAGTTTTAGCTTTTCCTGTTTTAACCATAGTTATAACCATATGTTGACAAGTCACCATTACCAAAAAGAAGTGTGGGTAATTTAAGAGTATATGGTTTAAGTTGTCCCTATAAATTTTAAATAGAATTTCCAATTATTAGTACATTTAACATATATAAATTACTTCATTTCATTAAAAAATTAAAAATGACAATTATTTCATGTTTAATTTCTTTATTTTCTCCAGAATATCTTAATATTGAAACCCAAGTTGTTACTTTGAGAAAGGGAAAGACAGAGAAACATGAAGAGACAAACATTTCATTTCATTTAACTTATGGTATTGTGAGCAGTCACTTTTGTAGGCAACACTTGTTTTCTTTGTAGAAAAGAAATAAAAAAACAAACAGCACCATTAAAGAATGCATGATCCCTGAATTCTAAACAAAACACTGTCTAAAAATTTTCTTAAATGCTTGTCGCACTCAGTCACATTTAGTCAGGTATCAAAGCAAGCGTAACAGTATTAAATTGTCGCAGTCTTACTGAATCAACTGCTCCCCCTTCTGAGGATTTTACACACCTTTTCTGAGTTTTTCCTGTGGGAATAATATATTCTTTGGTAGAGGACTGAAGGAGGATTTTACTTTTCTGTATGCTGATATAAAATGTCTATGTAGGTTCAGGGCCTTCGCCCCCAATCTGTGTTTGTCATGCATGTTATGTTTGGGTTGATTTCACATTTTGCTGTTACACTGTAGGAGTAATACCGCCTTTAAAAAAGGCATTAAATGGCTAATGTCAAACAGATGTAAACATTCAGAATACTGACCAAAAAAAAAAAAATTGTACAAACGAACACACATTAAAAAAAAAAAAACTACTGAAAATATGTATCATATCAGGTTTCCATGAAGCAGGGGAAGGAGGGGAATACAGCAGTACAAGAAAATTATGGCAACCAAGTAAAGCACTTTCTTTGAAACATTCAAGAACAGTACAAATACAACAAAGTTTTTCTACAGTCTAAATTATTCTGCAACTATCAAATATAGTACAAAGCGAAATAGTATGTGCTATAAAAAAGCAGCTCCTTTAAATTATAGTAAAAATGCTTTTTGTTCTCTTTACAGTGACAAAGCATGAAGACTGAAGACAACAGGAATTTTATATTTAGTAACATTTTGGCTACATAGGCCCCTGACAGTCTGATTCAGAGTTCCTGTTCTAGGACTCTTCACAATTGTTCTCTGGGAACGCAGATGGACAGTGACTCTGGGCTCTGCATGCTCAGGGGGTCATTCCCACTAGGCAGCTACCGCTGCGCTGGGCCTCACCACCGTACAGACGATGCTACCCTAGGCTTGGCTTCAGCTTCTAAAACCTGGGACTTCATTACACCACGGAGGAACTGGGAAACCAGAGGCCACGGTAACTTCCACTTTTGAAATTGTGCGGGGGTTTGTAAAGGAAATGGGGCTACAGCAACGTGTATTCTTACTCTCGACTGCATTATAAAGCACCATATGCACCAGCTTGTTTTTGTGTATTTTGAACCGAGTAAGAATATCCAAGGTCCAGCAGTCAACTAAACTTTCTATATAGCTCATCCCAGAAACACATACCACCCCAAAGTCTTTATAGCAACCAGGCTCAACCTCATAGGTTTGTTTTCAAGTTTTTTTTTTCTTCAAACTAGACCTTCGCAGGGAAATATTATATAACTATGGTGCTCAGTTCACCAAAATTTCTGCTATTCTCACTTTGGGGAAGAAAAAATTATTTTCATTTTGAAAATGAATTTGCATCACAATGCTCTTATTAACATGCCCATTAACTAACCTAAATGTCTTTATACACCTCAGGCATATGCATATCTTATAGGAGGAGGATTAGGGAATAGCAGTTTTCTTCCTTCCCCTGCTCCAAAAGTGCTACTTAGGGAAATACATCCTTTGTGATTAAAAAAAAAAAAATTGTATGGTACATGTGCAAGTTCTATTCCTGATAAGAATAAAACTGTGTCCAGTAATCAGGATAATGCACATGCTAACATTTGCACACTACACCACAATAACCATGTAGTAAATAATATACTACATTTGCACATAGCAGACACATGTAGAAATCAGAAAACTAAGAACCTACTCAGAATATACTGGATTTTGTGTGTATATATATATTAAATGGAAACCTACAAAATATCTGACCCACATTTTACATCTAAATTTCTCTTCTTCCTTTCCCTTATATTTTACCTTAAAGATATTAATTTTTCAGTAATATAAACCATATGAGAACACTAGGAATTTGAACTGGAGCAAAAAAAAAAAAAAAAAAAAAAAAAGGGCGCAGAAAAATTATGCTAATCGGACCTGGATGATAGAATCCATGCACTATCAACAATTGATTCTCCAAGCCTGTTATGTGAAAAATCAAAACATACAGAAGGACACTTTTTCTTATTCCCAATAAGCAACTTGCAGGCAGTATTCAACAATGAAGGAACTCATGAGCTCAGTATCTCATCAGCCTCAATTGTACCTCACATACTGAGTGCAAAGGTTCTGTAGACTGGAGTTTCTTCCGACACCATGTCAGTTACTGATGTGATGGGTTTCAATTTGCTGGTGTAGACAGTATCTGACACTGGTATAGCAGTGACTGAATTTGGAAGAAGGAGTTGGCATGCAAGTGTCTATATTATAGGGGTGCCCCGCTGTGAGACTAACAGCATGATCTTCGAAATCAGGATGATATCAGAGCCAGGCAGACAAAGACACCACTGATAAGGATGCCACCCCAACACAACCTGGCGTGCAGTGAAGAGAAAACTAAGGATCCACTGGAACTTATGCTGCTTTCCTCGGGTAAGGCTGGTTAAGTGCATTGCTAACTTTCTCAGTCATTAGTTTTGCCAATTTTACTGTGAAAAACAGAAATGACAGTACTGAAGCACCAAAATCATGGCTACAGCAGCAGGCCTTTTCTTTCTTTCTAAGATAAAGTAAAGTACCTCTCACTATCAGCAATTTGTTATTCGAAATGATGTCTCTATCACCTAAAGAAAGAAATTTGGCAACATCACAATAAATACGGAGAAAAAAACATATTATATAGTTGGTTATAAAAAAATCACAAGTGTTCTTGTTTTCAGGAATGTAATTTCTGCTCATTCCAGTCAACTTTTAAGACGTGTTTTACGGGAATGTCAAAAAGTTTACAGTGATTAGGATGATCCCATGTGAAAATATTGGTCATTCTTACCCTGGATACAGATGATTCCCCACCCCCCCCCCCATGTTTGCTTTTTAAATTCTACAGCCACAGTCAATCAATGGGTTAATGGCACTCCACATTTTGTGCTCTGTAATCTGAAGTTAAATGGGCATGGTTGGTTTTTGTTTTCTTTCATCTTCCCTCAATATGCATGTGCTTTTGAACTTGCTTTTGAAAACAGAGCCTCCTGAACTACGGCTGTCCTCTGGTATGAGGGTGGCCAAAATATATGGAATGTAGCTCAAATACTCAACACGCAGACTTTACTGGATGCACACTGAAGATAACTGTTAAGATGCAGTATCCCTTTTTCAAAAGCAGTTCCCCCAAATATGAAGAATGTATTGAATATACCTGAGGGAAAAAACAAAACATGCCATACCTAGAACAGTTTTTTTCAAAATAAGGGTTATTTCAAAGTTGAATTATATAGGTTGTAAATAATGAGAAAAGCAATTGTTCTGAAAAATGTTGACGCTTTAGCCTTGGGTAGTCCCTTTTATCATCAATGACACTTTTAAAAAGATATGGCCAACCTCTGCAAGGTCTGAAGCCAGAATGAATGGGTGTCATCAATAAAGGGCTACAATGATTTCCACCCCCCACTTTTAATATCTAGTAATTCATTAGCGTGAATAGGATATTTACATTATCAACGCATTTATGTGTGCATATACAGCATCTTATTTCCTTGCTTTGAAGTTTAGAGTCTTTTTTTTTTTTTTCAAACCTGCTCTTAAAAGCCACACATGAAGCTCTAAAATCCTCTGGGCTTATGGCTATTGGCTGGCCAATTGCTCTCATATGATCAGGTGTCAAAGGCCTAGAACCAGATTGCTGGGCATGAGTCCCATGCAATTTCAGATGTAGGACACATTTCACTACAATATGTGTACAAAATCCAAGGAAGATCCAGATATTCTGCCATAGTCTCTGAGAAAGTACAACGGGAGGAAAGATAATACTCAGGACGGTGGATTTCATTAATGGCATACCTCCTTTAATACATCTTTTGTGATAGGAGCAAATACAAGGAATCACACATTTAAATCAGATTCCCCTTTCTAAATAGGATTTAATCACTGTGGTAAAGCTAGGTTCAGAAAAGTCAACTGTAAAATTCCTTGCTGTAATGGCTCATCTATAGAAAAATGCATAACCACTTTAACTCATTCCTCTCATTCTCCTTACACATCTGCATTTCCGGTTATTAAGTAATTAAAAATGTCCTTTTCCTATCTACACCTCGGTTAGAAGAAAAACAAAAATGGGGCATTGACTTGTATACACATGGACAGATAGAAACTTTCCAAAGCTAGGAATGGCAACTGAACACATAAAAGACATGCCAGTGAGCCATTCAGTTGGGATGCATCCTCCCCTTTATGAGAAATGCAAGAAAATAATGCCACAGAGAAAAGGTACCTGCTCCAAAGCAAAATAAATTAGCATGATAGAAACCACTGCATTATTCTATTTGTTGTTGCTGATGCTATTTGGCTTTTCCGTGTGGAAAAGGGATACTGCATCTTTCACTCAGCTCTTATCGTACAACCAGGCATGCTACACAAAGTTTTGAAGGACCTATGCAGTCGTCATGGCAGAAGGCCCCACAGCCTTTGCACACAATCATGGCTTTCAGCCGGCAAGAGCATTTCAGTTCCAATTCATCTGCATTGCTGCTGTCGGCAAAGTTCTGAACGGGCATCTGAGCGTTCTGACCAGACAAGCCTGTGGCAGGATTGGAGCCACTTCCCAAAATCCCAATGGACTTTTCAATTGCAGATGCTGCCCTTTTGAAACTCGTGCTACCAAAGTGTATTGTTGGATAATTTCCACAGAGCTGCTGTTGTTGCTGCACCTGCATTTTCTGAGCAGCTAATTGGGTAAAAGGCTTTTGTGGCTCAGAAAGCAAATAGGAAGAGAAATCTGCATTTTTTAGCGCGAATGCTTTTAACTGTTCTTTCATTTCATTCTGGTCATAGGAAACTTGTTTCATGCCCAGTTCACAGCTGCTGCTTAAACCTTCCTCAAAAGAAAGAGGTTCCGATTTTATATTGCTACATATGCCCGTGGACTGTGGCCAACTAAGTCTCTTAGTGGTTTCCATGGTAACTGGAGGTTGTTTTTGATCGGATGGGACTTCTGCATTAGGGAGAGGTGGAGGTAGTGGTGGTGGTGGTGGGGGAGGTGGGGGCAAAGCCAAGGGTGGAGGGGGAGGGGGAGGCGGTGGCGGCGGCGGATGTACTAGTGCTTTGTTTGGCATTGTGTGTGCAGTGCCTCCCACCTCATCACCTTCTTTCATGGGCATATTGGGGGATAACATGTTGGCTAACCTTAGCTGGTGAGGTGCTGAGGAAAGACTAACCTCTCCCAATCCCTTCTGTTCAAGATGCCTGTTGAAGGCAAATGCATTACACCCCACTGGGGTCTTGGAAGAGGCCTGTAACAGAGCTGCAGTAGGAATGGGGCCCCTGGCAGCCACAGGCATTTGGTAAAACTGCTGTCTGTGTGAGGTACCAGCATCAGTGTGGAAGCCACCATTCTTGTCAACATGAAATAGGTTCTGCTGGAAGCTACACGAGGGGAGCAGCCGCTTTTGCTGTTTGACCTCAGGGCTGTGAACAATTCTGTTCTGCATGGAGTGCTTGTTTAGCCATTCTTGCTTAAATGGCTGGCTGTGTCCTAGCTGACTGATGCCGGAACTGATGACACAAGGCACCCCTTTAACATCTGGCTCCACCAATAATTTTCCTGGTTCACATTTAACTTGAGTGTGTTCTCCTACAGTCCTAGCTACTCTCTTTTTGGGGTGGTTTTCTCGCTTTCTCATTTGGAGTGGTGCCAGAGTCCCTGCCAAGTAGCCCTTACCATCTGGATTTGGAGAGCTGGGCGGAATTTCAACGTTTCTCTCTGGTGCTGTTTTACCCACTGAGGTAGTTTGAAGAGGCAATGGAAGCCTGTTGATTTCAAGCTTGGCTCCCAATCTGGGCTGTGGCAACACTTTTTCCAAAGGCAGGTTGCCCTGTAGTAACTGCGTCACCAGCGGATTGTTAGCCTCCACAGAGGACAGACGACAGCCTGAGCTCCCTGCACCAGGGACTCTCTTCAGGGTGTCGGTAGCCAAGGAAATAGCCTCTTCCATGGGACTTGAGGTGGAAGCTTTCACGTTCTGTGTTTGTTGTACACTAGAGGCTCCCTCTGCAGCCGGAGGAGGCAGCTCAGGGCCAGGGAAGTCTTCAGTGTCCATTCTAAAGCCCTTGTCTGCTTCGTGAAGTTCAGATTTCACAGGAAGAGCAACATTTGTTACAAGATTCCTAGGATGAAGTTCTGACACGTTCAAGTAGTTGGCATGTTCAGTTTTGATAGCCTTTGGACAGCTTTGCTCTAGATATTCTTTTTGTTTACTTGAACCCGAGTGAGTAACCAAAGGCTGTCCTGTGCTCCTCATCCCATCATCATTCCAGCAAATCCGGTTACTTGGGTTATACTGATTGCTACAGGTTGTGTCTGCTTCACTTTTGAAAGGAGCTGGGCCACGTGCCTGCTCAGCAAAGGTATGACTGGGAGCAGTCGGCTCATTTAATTTATCTGGAACAAGGGGTAATTCTCGGAGACTTGTGCAGGTGGCCGGCAATGTTTTACTGTCTTGTTTTGCTGCCGAAGCAGCAATGAAAGTGGAACTGTGATCTATACCTTCATTGGCAACTGGCTCAGGCCTGCTAATCACAGACACCTGAGGACACGCCACGGGCTGTACGGATGACTCTGTCCTCACTGGTCTGCCCTGCAGGTCCAAGCTGGCTTCTGAGCTTTCAACGGAGACAGTCAGAGACAAACTGGAGGTCAGCGTGGTGCTGTGGTCAACTATGACTTTACACGGAATTGATCGGTTTATGGCTGCTGGTGCAAAGCCCCCTGGTGGTTGCTGAGGTTTTCCAGAATTATCTGCCCTGTTTCGAGGCCCTGAATTTTTGTCCAAGCTTTCAGCACTTAACTTGGGAGGACTATCATAAGAGTTTATTGTCAGCATGTTTCCAGTAAACATTGCGACGGTCGGGTGTGCAACCAGAGAGTCTGTGACCGCTACGGAATCACTGCAGCTGAGGGCTGCTCTCACAGTGGTACCCATGGATACAGTGGCCTGTTCTTCACTCCCAGGCATGGCTATCTTCTCAGAAGGAAATCTGTTGTTAATTCCCGTTGGGGGAATCAAGACAGAGCTAGTGGAGAGGTGGTTTGGCAAATTGTTTCCGATGGAGGGAGTTGGCACAGAGGTGTACTGAGTGGAGACTAAGTTACTAGCACTGCTGCTTGATATTAGTAACTGCTTATCATCCATGGAGCTTGATATGCTGGAGCCCTCTGTAGTGGCTGAAATGGGAGTGCTTTCAATACATTTTGGTATAATGGCTATGCATGGAGTGTCAGTTCCCTGGATGGTTTTTAACATGCTTATATTACAAGCAGAAATTGTAGTGTTTGCACTGTCAACAGACATTAGGACAGAGGATTTATCAACAGAACTCACAAAGGGATGTTCTTTAATTGCTCCCGATATAGCAGTGCTGCAAACAGATACAGGGACAGAATTTTTATTAAAAAGCATGGGCACACTGCTATTTTCAGAAGAGGTAGATGAAACAATTTTCTCAGATAAATGTGACACAGGTATGTTTTCATCAGAACTATGCACAGATAAGTCAGTGGCAGTTTCTGGAAGTTTACTTGGGTTAAGAGACTGCTGTAGTACAGTGGTGGCCTCCCGGAGGTGGGCAGACTTGTTGCTAGGAGATCTACAGTTTGGATTGACAATAATGACACCAGTCGAACCTTCCATTTTTGTTTCAGGGGTAGAAGAGACTTCTAAGTTTGGAGGCCCTTCCTTTGAGCTGAGCGGAGGAGGCAACCGGGTCTCTTTAGAGGTCTGGAAGAGATGGGCTCGAGCTTGATGCTTTGCAAAGAGCTTAGCCTTTGTCTGCTCTTTGATGTGTGCCAGAGTTCTCGTCTTTCCACCCTCTCCTGGACTTCCCATGGCTCCAGAGACAATGCTCGCTGCAGCAGCCACAGCAGCAGCTGCAGCAGCCTCTCGCTGGGCCCGAGCTTGTTGGGCCCGGGCCTTGATATCTGCGAGGGTCCTGGCTCCTGTGTTCCTCCCGCCACTGACAGATGTGCTAGTGGATGCTCGAGACTCAGGTTTGGAGACTGGTTGGCTCTTGATTATAAAAGGTGGCCCAATTTTGGAAAGCTGAATCTAAAAGGAGGACAGAAAAAAAATATAATGTGCTTCATACATGATCACAGAGGAGGCACGTAGAATGTGATAATGCAAGGGAAAAGACTAGCTGCATTCTCTCATAATATGCCATGAACTACACCTAAATCCCTGGATGCACCTTTAGGGCATAAAGCAACAAGAAACGTAGTATGAATGGAAAAAATTAAGTTTTTAATCTGTTTTTTAATCTACAAAAACATCCATTGTAACTTCATTTGGCATGGAAATGAAGCATCTTCTTAATGCATCATACAAATGGATACAAAATTCATGCTTCTAGAAGTGTGGTAGGCTAAAAAGACTTCGAGATATTTAATTTTGAAATATCTTTTTTAGTGGCATAAAAAAGTGGAACTTCAACTCTATTTGAGTTTGTCTGTCTTAATTTGACCCAAAGAAAAAAGCCCTGACTGAGATATTGACAACTAGAATTCTCATTTTGACTTTACACAAAGGAACTTTGTGATCCTAGGCTAATCATTGTGTACCTCAGTTTCTCCAATAATCTCTCTGAGCCAAGAACTCTATGATTTTTATGCACTCCCATGCTACCTTGCATGCTGCTTTATACATATAAGAACACAAGAGAAGTTTGTAAACTCAGTTGTAAAATGAGACTAGTTATTTCTGATCTATTTCCTTCAAAGAGCTGTTTTAAAGATGGAATGAGACTACATTTGTCAGCGTGTTCTGTTTTCCAAAGGGATTGTATTATCATTACATTTGCATAAAAGCAAGGGAAACTCTGATTTTCTGTCTCTAAAGGATTTATGCATTGGGCAGTTTCTTTTGATATTGGTAATCCACAATCTGCTGAATTTTGTAAACGTCCCAACCCATACTGTTTACCAATTCTTGGTAATTAAGAGACTCACAGAGTCATCACCAAATTCATGAGGCACAAGGTCTAACAGCCAGCATTCCATAGCAAGGCTGTGTTGCTCTAGTCACTAAAAGCATTCTTAGTCATGGCTGTGTAGAGCTGGAAAGACTCCAGTTGACGTCCCTCATTTCACAGTTGAGGAAACTGAGGCTGTGCAGGTAAAGTAGTTTGCCTTGGGATTATATAACTAGTGAGTGACTAGAGCCTTTGGACTTCCCATTTGGTGGTGTTTTCATGTATTCTGTTTCCTTTTTCTCCAGATTATACATATCAATTTAGAATTATGCTTTGGAACTTTGATGGATGAAATTGTCTTCCTGAGCTATCTTGTTTCTCATTTTCAAACTGCTTCTGAAGTCTCTGTTCTATTCCAAAGGTCAAAAAAAAGAAAAGATAGTTTTGAGGAGAAGATTCAATTTGCTCTTTTAATATTTCTCCTATGTAAAAAATTAAACATATTTTAAATAAACTTAAATATCCTTAAGCAAGAGCTCTTAAGACCAAACATCAAATATTCTTGTAGTATTTACCTTTTTTTCACATCAGTGCTTAATTTATTAATTAATGTGCTCAATAATATGGCAAGATAGTAACATCTTGCAAGATTCTAACATATCACAACCAGGATACCGACATTGATGCAATTAAGATACAGAACATTTCCATGACTACAAATTTCCCTCATGTTGTTATCTATCTATCTTTACATAAAGTCCATATGACTTTGAAAATAAGCTTTTGACAGACTGGCATGTTTAAAAATATCTCCTATGGAAAGTTTATATTATTAGTTCTATTGCTTCGGAAATTAAAATGCATAGTAAGTTTTTAATTGAACTTAATGCTCACCTTTTACACCTCTAGAATCTTGCTTACTAGAGACTGCTTTATTAAAAAGAGTAAGTACAACCATAATTTTAAAGTCAGCCTGTGGAGAACATGAGTCATACATAAAATGAAAATTTTGTAGATTTTATATCTACATATAGAGCATAATATTTTTAATTTAAAAAGCTTGAGATGTTTATAATTCTAGACCAATGCTATGATGGAATAATCCACTTTACTGTACAACAGTATAAACGCACTTAGATAAAAGCATCAAGTCAGTATAAATGACAGAGAGCAGAAACTTAGAAAAAATTACACTGGGTTTATGGTGTAAGTTCTCTAAAGAACTTTTATAGAAAACTAAATTATCTTTCACATTTTCCCAGGTTTACATAGGTCTCTGTCCTACACCTTGAAATCCCCATAAACCCAGGTGTCTCAGTGGCCTGGAGACATTTCCAGGCCCTATTCTCTCTCAATTCTTTTTCCTTTAATGCTGGGTCTAAACATATGCATGTATCTAAACTGCTTTTATGAATTCAGTACATAGTCATAAAGAGGATCATTTACTATTAGAGGATTAGATTATAAACTGCTGCATAAAACCTAGAAGGAAGAAAATCTAATTACTCTTGAAAAATTAGGCTTCTAAATAGGAAAAGCCTATCTACGGAATTGCCTTTTGTTTATTTAATACCATACCTTGAGAGGGGGAACCCTTGGTTCCTCTCTTGGAGGCTGTTCTTTCTCAGGTGGGCTGCTAGATGATATGTTCCGGGTTGACTGATCATCTTCTATCCTAGCTCTCTTTTCTTTACAGATTCCAAAGCTGTGTTGCTCTGCAGTTTTTCTCTTTGATATCTCTGAATCTCTACTTTCATTTCTTATCCCATCAGGTGACTTGGAGGGCTCTGACGACTTGGAAGTATGTGAGGTTTCTAACCGACTCTGTGTACTCCCTTGCTTATGTGTTTTATTTCTAGAGCCTTCTGAAAATGGAGCCTTATCCACTGATGAGATATATTGCTTGTCCTGTAATTTAGCAGATGGAAGCTCATTTCCCTTATTATCTGTCCCTTCAGAAAAGACAGATAACTCCAATGGTGAAGGTAACACTTTTTTTTCTGTTCTTTGCAGGACGCTATGATTTTTAACTTTTATCATTTCAGTAGAAGCAAGTTCTGGAATTGAAGTAGGGTAGGGCTTCTCAGTGTCAACATGTGATTTACAAGTTTGCTGACTCAGGGTCTTATTGTGCAAATCTTCAGACGGAAATGCTTCAGGAGCAATGGAAGAAGAACTCATTATGATGGGTTCGGGAGTATTAGACAGATTCTTCTGCTGGGAGGTAAGGTTCTCTCCCAGAGGTTTGGCAGTGGCGGAAGACTCATCTTTCTGCGGGGAGAGCGGCTCTTCAGATACAGAAGGTGACTTTCTTTGCTGATGTGCCATTCTCTCATTTATGGAAGAGTTGGAAATTGGAGATGTTTCTGAAGGAAGTGGCAAACTGGATACAAAAGTGGTCTCAGAGGTGAGAAGCATGGAAGACACTGAAGAAGTTTCTGATGTTAAAGGTAAGTCAGACATCGGTGAGGTTTCTGATGTTAAAGGTAGGTTGGATACTGGTGATGCTTCAGATGTTAATGGTAAGTTGGACATAAGAGATGCTTCTGATATTTCAGGTGAAGTGGATATTGGAGATATTTCTGACATCAAAGATGCATGAAAGTTTTCATCAGTGGAATTTCTCTGGTTGTATTTGTCTGTATTTTCAGTGCTAGATACCTCAGAACAAAATGTTGTCTCAAGGGAGGCTGGAGTACATGATTCTTCTGATGTGGACTGTGTTTCCCCTCCTGGAGAAGGCAGGCTGGTACAGGCTCCCTCTGGGCTCTCAGAAGAAAAGGACGTTTCAGAGATGCAGGCATTTTCTGAAAGCTGTTCTTCAGGGTCACTCTGTAGCTCCATATCTATAGCAATTCCTTCATTTGGAAACTGGCCTTCTAGAGAAGATGACCCTGTTTTTATTTTGGGGGTACTGGTCTCTACTGCAGTTTCTGACTCCTTATGTTCTGTGTCACTGACATGAGTCATAGATGAAGTGGAAGGAATAAGAGAGTCACAGACTTCTAACTGATCGATAACAACTGTCATTTCTTCCTGGGGTGATTCTGACTTCTCTTCTACCTTAATTTCAATATGAGGCAAAGTTTCTAGAACATCATTCATCATAACACAGGATTCCAAGTTATCTTCAGGAGGTGCTATTTGGGGTTCTTCATGAGAATTGGTTAGACTTTCGGCCTCCTCAGAAAATTCAGGTATTGTTTTATGATTTTCATCCTGGCATTCACAGATACTAGTCTCTACCTCTTCTGCAATTTCCTCCTGAATTACAGATTCTTCAGGGATCAAGATATCCTCTGACTCCAATTCTGCCATTATATCTTTAGGTGGAATTTCTACCATAGGGCAAAGAGTAGCACAGAAACCAGGCTCTGGAGAAGCTGGGCTTTTCATGCTTTTTGGCTGTTGTTCTGCCAAGGCTGTCTGTGCAGAAACTGGAAGGCCAGAAGTCCCACATGAAGAACTACTTTGAGCTCCAGCATTGTTTGGTCCAGTAGTGAGCTTCACAGATTCCTCTCTTGACATGCCCAGCCTGTACAGAAATTAGAAATAAATTATTGCTCAACCACAAAACATAAAAGGTACAACTGGGATCTCTCATGAATGTAGTATTCAATAGAAGTAAATGCATCAAATTACATTTATAATCATTAACATGCTTAATTTATGTAAACCAGTTTATAATGATGATGTTTCTTTGCTGCTTTTATAATCTCAACTAATACTCTGCTTTTGGTTAAGAAGTCTAGATTTTTATTTTGTAAAGCAAGGAGATAGGAGCCTTACCAAGTGTTAGTAAAGGAATATGAAAATTACATACAACAAAGTATTAGAAAATATTTATAATCACTAACATGCTTAATTTATGTAAACCAGTTTATAATGATGATGCTTCTTTGCTGCTTTTATAATATCAACTAAAACTCCACTGTTGGTTAAGAACAGTCTAGATTTTTATTTTGTAAAGTAAGGAGATATGAGCCTTACCAAGTGTTAATAAAGGAATAAGAAAATTACATACAACAAAGTATTAGAAAATATGAGCAGAAAAGCAAAATAACGTATAAAATTTATATTTTTTAAATCTGCAAGTAGAAAGATGCTCTTATAATAGAAAATTATATAGTTTTCAGAGGATGTAAGAAAACCAAGAAATTAAGATCAACGGAAGATGAATGAAAAATTCATCAAATTCTGAAATTGAAATGAGTTCCAAAGATTGGTTTTCTTAAACTAATCTAAGAAGTATTACTCAATCACCTTATTTTGGCATCTAACTGTCTAACCTAAGACAACATGCAAATTTCATTAAAGAATAACAGAACATATTTGGGGTTATCAAAGTTATTCTTCCAGCTTACATTTGTGTGAAGCAAGACTTTTAAATTATTTTATGCAGATCTCTTACTGTAAAGATATTGCATACATGATAGGTACAGAAAATCAAGAAATAATTGAGCATGATGTTCAGGTCTTAAGGCAAATCTAATCAGAGTTACAATCAAGGGTACTGTAAATCACTGTTTTCTATCATATAATTTACACTGTCAGCATCAGATGGTAGAGAAATATGCTGCTCTAAATGAAGTTAAATTAGCGTAAAGGCAATGAGAAAGATAAGCAGGAGAGAGAACATTTCTAGAGGAAAAAGAACATTTAAGTGAAGAAATATAGTCATGGTAACATTGATGCAAACAATACCTCAGTGAAAACCACTTTAACCTTTGCTTTTTAAAAATCCTCAGTGTGAAAGGGAAATAACGTTGAATACAGTTTTTGGGTATTTGGCCATAGCCTTCTTTATTTAAATTCAGAAATCTCTGAAAAGGTAGAAAATACTGCCTTCATACATATTCTCTTTCCTTTCAATGTTCTCTAAGATGAATTCAAACTAAGCTACAATTTATAACTATACTATACTGAGAGTATCAGAAAAACAACATTACAGATAAATTTAAAGCAGAATAATCTGCAAGAAATAAGGTTCCTTGGGACTAGGTCAAGCAGAGGTACCACTGATACTAGAATAAGTATGTAACATTCAGAAATCTATCCACTGGCAGCCAAATTTCTGCTAGTTGGTTAATAATATTATTAAATATACATATAGGTAAGTGTATATGTACAACAGCACTGTATAAAATATACCCATGTCAACATTTTCTTATTTTCACGGAAAAATAGATTTAAGATTGCATAAGGCATAGGAGGAAGATGTTCACAGTTCCCCATACTACGCAAAGGAAAACCCTGGCCTCCAGAAATCTAGACACAAGTTCACAAGCCAAGCCCTGTAATACTTAGCATTTATACAAGTGATGTAAACCAAATATACAATAATATATTACAAAGAGATTAGGCAAGTGAGACTCATAATAAATATCTAAAAAAATTGAAAACTAAATCAGACAGATCTTAACTGGACACTAGTATGAATGTTCAGACACATTTTTGAATGTCTTACACAGCTTACAGCAATGAAAAGGCACGTGGTGTCAGTCAACTAAAAACTGTCTGGTGGTGGGGGAATAAAGGTAACCTGGGGGCAACAAAGAAGGGCAGTCAATGAAATGTTCAAAATATATCTGCCATGCAATATGTAATGAAAGATAAAAAAGATCAAGAGAAAAGTCCAGTGATGTGAGAGGACAAAAGCTACTGATAAACTACAGCAAAAAAAAAAAAAAGGGCTAAGTAGAAGCATGCTTTGTATTCAGAGCTTGGTGACGGCAATGAGGGGGTCATGTTTATTTATAATATCATAGCTGTCATCTTCTAGGGAAGGGGCCCTAGATCTGATATCCAAGGGAATCTGGAAAGCCCCTAAATTTCATGCAAAAATTGTGCATGTATGTGAATTTTTCTGAGAAGGATTTGCAGGATTAAGACCCCAAGCAAGTTATTTAATAACCTCACTGTTATAAACCTGGGGAAATTACTTAGATTCACTTTCCGTCAGCTTCCTAAGTTAAAAAAATTATGAATAATGGTATCCATCTTATGGAATTGTTGGGAGGATTAAATGAAATATTTGCAAAGCTCTTAGAAACATATCAGAGCCAGTGTATACTCAATGATTATTTTTTGCATGAAAGAAAGCTCTCTGTAATGTAGGTCCCTTGAACTGAGGCTCTCTGGGAGCAGAGCTTAGGTAGTCCTACAAACAGGTGCATCCCTGGCATCCAAGAGAGTGTCTGGCACAGAGGAGATGTTAGATAAATACATTAAATTAATAAAAGAATGGGTCTATTGCTAAAAAATTAAGAACCAATGCTTTGGAGGTACTATCTCAGTTATGCTTCTGCCATTACTAAAAAGAGAGCTCCCCGCATTTTCTTTCATAGGCAAAAGCAGAGGGAAGAAGGCTCCTAAGTGGTCTTTAATCTTATCCTCCAGGGTTCTTAATCCTGCTGGGCATCAGCATGACCTGGAAAGCTTCCAAAACACAGACTCCTGGGCTCAACTCCTAGATTTTGATGGAGCCAGGCTTGAGTGATATTGTTGGTGACTTCATGTGAAGACATATAACTAGCTTGTCACATTTTTAATCTTTGAGAAAAGACATTAATTATCTTTATTTGGTTTTGCTTAAAAATATATATATCCTGGCACAGCAATTAAAAACAGGCCTTCCTACTCAAAAGGACTGCCATTTAGGACAATTCATGAAGGGTAGCATACTCTGAGCACCCTATTCCAAGCAGTCTGTTAATTATCTAATTTCTTTACATGAAGAGCTCTCACGTGAGACTCCTTCTGGCATGTCTTTCTTTTCCCCATTTACAAGTGTAATTTTGTGAAATGAGATCACATGACATAGGTCTTGTTACCTGCAACCATCTGTGTCCTTTACACAAAATAACAACTTTCAAGTATTGGTTTGTATGTGGGAGTTGGAGCATAAGTTCCTCTAAGGGGGATCTGAAGTGACCGTCAATAGTAAGTTCTTAAACCCCTCTTTTTTTAGGGATCTGATTGTCTAAGACACTAATATTGCCAAAGCAGAATGTGTCTCTGTTAAACCTGAGGCAAAGGTGAAACTGCTTTCAGGGTTAGTTCATTTGCTACCACGCTATGATGTAAACGCTCATGTTACTTAAAAAAAGAAGCACACATACAGATAATAAAGACAGATGACATTTGAAGAGGAACATAAAGCAAAAGATAACATCTCAGGCTCTCCCCAAAAGAAGGACTAAACAAAGATTAAAATGCATTAGACACAGTCAATATTTTTAGAAAAGTGTGAGAATTAAATACATGACTAAAATTATTTATCTATAAAGCATTAATTCATGAACATACTTGAAAACAGGATAATTTTACTCAAATCTATTAAGAAATTCAAAAGTGACTACTTTAAGATTTCATGTGCTATTTTCAGCCCAAAATAAAATTTCATGAACAAGTTATAAACCCTTGAAAATGCATTTTTTAAAAATGTGAGTGCTGATATCCCACTATAATTTCATCTGCAATTTCTTACACTGAGGGACTATTGCCTTTTATCACAGGTTTATTAAGTTTTACAGCATATGAGTGTGCTATGTGAAGCAGAGAATTACATTTTCATTTCTTTCTCAGAGAAATGAGAAAAAATACTCTAGTACTTACTTTTCTCCATAAAACCTCTCAAAGAATTTTTCTTTCCAAGGTTCTGTTTTCTTTTCCTTCTCAATTTCTTGCCTTATCCGCAACTGCATTTCTGGGGTAAACTCTCCTAAAAAGAAAATGCTAATGTATTGAATAAATGTGGTCACATCTTTTGCCAATTAATAAAGAAAACATGTAATTCATTTGAGTAAACTTTTATGGATCTTGAAAAGTACAAGGACAAATAATGATAACATTTCTACATCTTCTCTTTTTATGAACATCACTCAAGATGTTCATAAAAATGCTAAAGCTAAATGCTTTAGAAGAACGCTAAAGCATTTAGCAAATGTATTACCTGCTAGGGGCTACAAATAAAAGAGCGTATATTCACTGTCCTTAAGGAAATCAGTCTGCTGGAAATAGACTATAATACAATGTATGAAGCCCTGTATAGGCCATAATAATAAATGTAGTGAAATATAGAAAGTAAAGTGCTTAATTCTGCCTAGGTCAATTAAGGAGGACCACATATAGGAGCTGATTCTTGAGTTAGATTTTGAAGGTTGCTCAGGCTTTTATAAAGTAATTAAATCACAAGGCACAGAGATACAAATCCATACGTTTATGATCTTTTGAGTGGCCAATTGTGAGTAAAACATAGCAAGAAATAAAATGGGCAATAAAAGCTGAGGCCAATTACCCAATAGATGTTCTAAAGAAACTTCTTCATTTTTCTATGAGAGACAGAGGGAGGTTCTGGTGGCATTCAGTGTGGAGGGAATATGGCCAAATAAGCTGCGTAGAAAAACAGGTCTGACAACAGAGTGAAGAAATTGGAGGACTGCAGCTACAGGACTACTGAATACCACACAGGAAAGGTGGAGATTACAGCTGGGCCAGTAGCAACAGGAATGCTGAAGAGGGGTCAAGTACAAGTAACAGTTCATGACCAGATAGGTGTGGAGACAAGGAGGAGGGTCAAAGACATCAGTAAGGTTTTAAACTGAGGAACTATGAGGACAGTTGTGACATTACAGAAATAGAGGAAACAGAAGAAGGAGTTGAGAGGGAAGAGAAGCTCGTGAATTTAATATTGGGCATTTTGGTTTAAAGTGCCTGTTATTAGCTAGTGAGATCTGCTAAGCATTTGAAAATAAAACACTGGGGAAGGAGTAGGGGGATTAGGCAAAGGGGTGAAAGCCAGATTTGAAAATTCTTGGCACGCTGGCAATAGCTAAAACCAAGGTGGTGAATGAGGCAGCTTAGGGAATACTATGATTAGAAAAGAAAATGCCGGAGGCATCAGATGGAAGAATAGGAGATCCTGATGAAAGCTGAGCAAGGGCTGGCAGAAACGTAGCCCCAGAAAAATAATTTATAATCTGTTTTTAAAATCTAAAGTAGATGGTTTCAAGTCGGATGGGGTGAAAAAACAAATGAGATATTGGTGAAGGAACTTGAAATGTAAGGGCTGAGAAGAGAAAATTGGAATTTGCCATCAGTAATTTTTTTTTTTTTTTTTTTTTTGAGACAGGGTGTCACTCTGTTGCCTTGGCTAGAGTGCAGTAGCATGATCAGTAGGTCGATCACTGCAGCCTTGACCTCCTGAGCCCAGGTGATCCATCCACTTTAGACTCCCTAGTTGCTGAAGACTATAGGTATGCACCACCATGCCTGGCTGATTTTTGTATTTTTTGTAGACATGGAGTTTCACCATGTTGCTTAGGCTGGTCTTCACTCCTCAGCTCAAGCGATCTGCCTGCCTAGGCCTCCCAGAGTCCTGGGATAACAGGCTCAGTGAGCCACCATGCCTGGCTAGTATTCTTCTCTAGGAGGAATATTTCAGTTGTGTAGAGTGGGCCCATCCCTGACTATAAAGTTTGAGTGCGTAAAGAGGAAAAATACAGTAGCATTGGGCATTTTGTAGTCTTTCAAGAAACTTGGTGATTAAAGGAAGGATAAGGTGAAGAAGTAACTTCCGGGGAAGAGAGCGTTAAAAGAAGTTTCTTTAGGTGCCAGGATGCTTAAGAGAATGCATAATGGATCAAACAATGTCATTAAAATTACCATCCGCAAGAAAACGTTGCTGCATCAAAAATTTTATGATGTCCAAGATAAAATTATGCTTTCTTCAAAAATATCTGACATCAATAATGTAAAGTATAACAAAAGAATCAGTGAACTCATTTGGAAAGGGATATGAGTTTTTACTAAATTAAAGTGTACTGTGTCGGGGAAAAGACTGAGAAATCAGAGAAAGGTACAAGCTCAGTACAGTATGTGTACTCCAATATGTCACATAATAATAGAAAATACAAATTTACCTTCTGCCAGTCGCTGTTTCCACCCTTGTGCAGCATATGCAAAGAATTCATTATTTAGAGCTGAAGTACTGAGGCGTAAAATTCCATCACTTCCCATCTAGGAAAATAAGCCGACAAAAACAAGGTTCCATCAGGAATAAGTCAAAGCAAAAGTATGCAGGAAAGAAGCAAAAATTGAGTGGTGTTGGGCAGTGTATGTGTGAGGAGGAGGAAGGGGGAAGGAGACAGAGAAAGGAGAAGGGAGAGAGAGAGCAGGAGCTCCAGCAAGAGCATGTGCAGGGTAGGAGGCGGAGAGGAAAGGGACCCAACAAAAGACTGGTCTGGGATGAATACTAGGAGATTAGATGTATGCATTCTGCTTGCTGATGTGTAGGAGACAGAAATAATTAGTGTTCTCCTTGGCTGGCTTCTTATGTAGTTGGTGAGTGAATTTAAAACATATAACAAGTTAAACAATGTCAAGCATTAGGTGAGTGAGAATTAAGAAGTTCAAAATGTAAAAGCTCGGAGAATATATGTATGTGGACATGAGAGTGTAGGAAGAACCTGATGCAGCCTCATGAGAGTCTAAGAGGATCCAGACAGAATGGTTAGAGATAAAAGCATAAGGTATACTGTCAACGAGCATGAGCATTACTGTAGAAGCAGAACATAATGAACTATCAGTAACTGGGGCATTTATGAAGGTGTGAAGATGCTTTCACCTGGTACTAAAAGGCCTGGCAAACTGTAACCCCAACTAGATCTTCAAAGATTTCCTGTTACTTCCACATATAGAATTCATATATCCTAAGCACTAATTATAATTACCTGAAAACACACTTTTAGAGATTTCTTATCCTCATTTTTTTGTTTGTTTTTGATCTTCTCTACACTCCATTTTCACCTATTGAAATACTATCACTCTTCTAAAATTTAACTCAAATAATGCCTTCATGAATGTTTCAGTTCAATCATCATTCAGGAGCAAAGGAGAATATTGAACATAAAAAGCAAGTATATTATCTTAAGCTGGATAATGTCTAATCAAAGCCAGCAAAGAGAGACACTGAGAACAAATGCAAGATACGCTTATTGTTGACGCTGTGACATCTATAGGGAGGCCACAGATTCGAGATCATGAGGGTCTTCATTTAAGATGGCACTGGTAACCACACTAAAATATTCAATACATTTGAAAATTTTCAGGCAGGATTTCATTTATTAATTGATTTATTGTTTACTCATGCTCAATTATTTCATCTTATTCAACAGATACTTGTTAAGCCACTCATATGAACCTATGTGCAGGGCACTTGTATGGGTGCTGGAAATTCACTGGCAATAAAGAAAAATCCTCTGTATTTATATTCTGAATATATTCTACATAGAACAGATACTTTTGGTCCTTGTACGTGCTTTTCACCCGCCTGGGTTCAGCATGACTGATGTACAGTTACATCACCATGCCAATGTCCCACCTCATAGGTTTACCAAAGCCCTGATATATGAATGTCTCAGCTTCCCTATCCTTTGACTGGATAACTCTAGGACACTATCCTCTGCAGTTTGGTTTACGCACTCAACCAAATGGATGCTGTTTGGTGCTATGTTCCCAATGGCTAGACTACATGGATCTGGGAACTAAGGGGCAGAGTGAAAGAACCTTTGCACTATCATTCCCAAACAACCACTTGCAGACTGCATGCATTCTGTCCCCATAGCTCTAGTCTCTGTGGGATTAGAAGTCCAGGTTCCCAGTGGTGAATCACTTCTATTAGAGCAGGGTTTCTCAAGATTGGCACTCTTGTCATTTGGGGCCAGATAATTCTTTTTAGTGGGGGCATGTCCTGTGTAATGTCGGATGTTTGGCACCATCCCTGAACTCTACCCAGTAGATCCCAGGAGCAACTCCCTATCAATTTGACAACAAAAAACATCTCCAAACATGGCCAAATGCCCTGTGGGGGCAAAATCATCCCTAGTTGAGAACAACTGCACTAGTGGACAATGTAAGGGCCCCATTGTAGCCAAAGCTTTGTCTGGTTACTTTGTATTATTCATTCTGTTGGACCAGTAGGCAAAGAAAGGAGACAGGATAATCAATCAGCCCTAACCATCATGAGGAAATAAGACTGCTGCAATAGGGAAGGGATGGACAGAAGGGTGTTGGGAACGCTGGGGATTCCCTGGGACATCTCTTGGTGTTATTCATGCCTGGTGATTGACATCCTGACAGGGCAAGACAACCAATGGCTCAAACTCCTCAGGGATGGCGGTCTGGGCCACTTCTAGTAGAAGTGCCGACTAAGAGTGAGAAAATCAGAAATGAGTAATGAAGGAGGGAGATGATGAGCTACAACATCCTTAAAACCAGCTTGAGACTGGCACAGCCTATAGCTGATCCACTAAGCTTCTGGTCATAAGTCTTGTTATTTTCATTTTTTTCTTCTTTCCAATACATTAATATTATGACCAGTTACTTTTTAAAGAGTTAAAGACAGAGGGAGCTTAACGTGAAGCACAAGATCTGAGTGGTACAAGAGGAAGTCTACACCAAACATTTCTGATACTCCACTTTATATCATCTTGGCTACATGAGTACAGAGCAAACAGGGTAAACAGTTGAATCCACTTAGTTCCAACATAAGTCTATAACACTCTAAGACTTTCTCTGAAGCAAAAAGAGCTTCAAGTTCCCCTGCAGGTACAGCCTGGAGATGCAGAGTTTGTCTCTGGGCGCAACTCCCAGTTCATGAGAGACAACAGACTGTAGAAAAATGCTTCACTCTCCTGCTGTCCTCCTGTGGAACAGTTCTGTGGCTCATTCTACACATTTTCTCCAATAAATGAGCGACAGTTGTCCAAAGGGCTTCTCTCCTCCCTGTCTCACCCTATTTAACCCCTGGCTTTGGCTTTAAAATGACCTGTCCTCCAGTTCTTGTTCCAGGCCCTGTTTCGGGAGGAAAGAGCTGAGGAGGTTCCTAAGTAAGACACCAAACCTAAAGAGCTTGGGCTTCATGCTCTACATGGGAGCAGCCCAGTAAATGTACCATAGGCCCCAGGTTAGTGGCCTCCAGGTCCAAGTTTCCCCCTCAGTTTACTCATGCATATGTATTACCTTTTTCAATATAAGCCACGATGGTGGAAAGTTGTGAAGCACCACTCTAGGTAGTGGGAAACGTATCAAATTTTTGAAGCCAAGGAAAAAACCTAAAAGGTATGTGCTTAAAAAGATGACTTTGGTAGCTGTGTAACAGAAGAGAGAAGGAAAAATGAAACTGAGACATTGCTAGAAAGGGTATCGGAGTATTTCAGTAAAAGTCAACAAAAGAAAGACAAATCTGAGATATATTTATGACTGGGTGAAGGTCTTCAGGATTAAGAAGGTAAAGTCATTGGGAGAACATTTCAGGAGACATTAAAGTTGCTCAGGATGATTCTGGGAGATGGGGGTGGATGAAATGATGGCCAACCTTGAGTATAAGTCTTCAAGAAATGTTATTAAGGAGTTTTGGTAAAGACAATAAGGATGAGGACAAGATAGTCATATAAATGATATGCCTCTATGAAATCTGAAATTTTTCTACAAATATTAACTTTGAATATATGTCCTTGTGATTCCAGCAGCCTTGAGAAAATGGCAACTCAATTTAGAAAGATTAAAAGGGAAAAGGTATTCATATTGTACAGATAGATTTCAATTAGGACTAATAGGTGGAAGGCAAGTTCTCTGAAGAGGTAGAAAGAGTTACTCATTGTGGAGTACATGTATAGAAGACACAGTGGATTAGAATTATTCTGCATTTGAGGACTTAGATTTTGTCTTATAAACTTTTATAGTTGGTGTAACACTTAGCATCTTGCAGATGGTAAATAAAAGTTTATTGTACTGCCCTTGCTTTGAGTAGTGAAGGATTTAAAATTTAACTCCAGTAGCTGATATACAGTAGTTCCATATATCCTACCAAGCCAGGGGCATGATTAGTTAGTAATTAAAATTTCAGCATAATTTTAAGACACAAACAAATACCAGATCCAGATTAGCTCTGACAGATTCTCAAGATCTCAGCACATGGAAATGCAAGGCAGTGTGACATAAACACATTCAAGAATATGAAAGCTAGCCCTGGAGGAAAATATTTTTATTTTAAAACAGAAAAATAATTTTAACTGCCAGATCCCCAGGCTGTAACAGACAGTAAAATTAAATACTAGTGCTGAATTTGATTTAGGAAATAAATGCCAATAAAGTGTTTTAAATACATGATTAATTTTATGGGTTTTAAGAAATACTGTACAAAAGATATATTTGAATGAACTGGAACAATAAACATTTCTGAAAGATTTATTTATTCCTAAGTTACAATGTGTTTTCCTGATTAGCCAAAATAGAAATGTTCATTCCCCAAATCACCTGTCTTATAATGAAGTATCTAACTATTGATAAGTTATAGTTCCTATTTCATTAGGAGGAGAAAAACTCTGATCATAATCTTTGTTCCAAAGGAAAATAAACACTAATAAAGAAAACTTACTCACATAGAGATACTTTTATAAAGGTTTATACTCTTTCTTGGTAAGTATATCATTTGTCTTTGGTATGGATACAATTAACATGCATTTTAAGGAATGGGTGCCAACAGGAATTCAAAGGGTTAAATAAACTTTCCTCCTTGCATATCATACAATGTTTGAAGAAGAATGAATGTTAATTCAGTGCAAGAATATATTTACATTTAATAATAATCCTTTAAACCTCTATTTTCTAAACCACTTTTTTCTTATTTTGTGTTTCTTACAAGTGATTCTAACTGCATGGTATGAGAGTTGCTGAGAACAGTGAGTGCTGGAGTTAGAAAGTGGCTAAATAATAACGGTGCACCGAGAAATACTAAGCAATCTAGATTTCATTCTACAGACAACGAGGAGTCATTCAAAGTAAAGCCAAAACATGAAGAAAATATTCACATTGAGTATGTGCAGGGAAGATTATTGCGGCTCTAAATAGGGTATCAGGATGAGCCTCTCTAATAGAATTAATAAGAGACATTTGAGCAGAAAGAAATGCAAAAGCAAGCCACACAGCTAGCTGGGAAACAGTTAGCCAAGCGAAGAGAATATAAATGCAAAGGCCCTCAGGTGGGGCTTGCACGGAGGCCCTTGGAGCTAGAGAGAAGAAAGTGGAAACAAGAGGAGCGGAGGGGACAGGATCACACTGGGCCTTGTCACCCACTATACAGACTGCCTTCTCCCTTGAGGGGGCTGGAAAGCCTTTGGAGGGTGTTGGTCCAAAGAATGATAAGAGCTGACATTTCCAAAGGGTAGCTCTGACTGCTGTGTTTAGAAAAATATTTAGAGTACTGCTGTCTAATAGTATAAAGGTGAGTCACATATGTGATTTCAATTTTTCTACTAATCATGCTGGAAAAAATAAAAGAAACATGTAATTAATTTCAATAATGCATTTTCTTAATCCAAACTATCGAAAATATTATTTCAACATATATTCAATATAAAATATTGTTAATGAGATATTTTACATTCTCTTTGAATATGAATTCTTCAATATCCAGTGGATCTTTTTAATAGCACATCTCATTTCATATTCTAGTGAGCCGTATTTCTAGTTCTCAAAAGCCTCAAGTGGCTAGTGGCTATTGTACTAGACAGCATAGCTTTAGCAGATAAAGATCTACCAGGAACACTAGTATATAGGGTTTACAATAATCCAGGAAAAAAATGATAGTAGCTTGGACTGGGATAACAGCACTGGAGGCAGCGTGAAATGGTTAGGTTCTGATTACATCCTGAAGGTTGAGCCAGCATAATTTGATGATAGATTAAATGTGTGGTATGAAAGAGGGCAGGCAAGGCTGATATCAAAAATTTTTGGACTTAGGAATGAAACGTAGAAAACTGCTAATTAGTTTTTAAAAGACAAGACTATAGGCAGAGGAGGTTTGTTTTAGCACTACATCAGGTTGAGATGCTGATTATAATTCCCAGTAGATGTCTTCCATATGTTACTCCTACTGCAGTGTAGAGGATGCCCTGGACAAAGGCAAGACTAAGACAGGGATTTCTGTTAACTAGCATCAAGAGCAAGTGGAACCAATGATGTAAAGTCTTAAGATTGTTCAGGTAGAGGAAACAGAGAGGAAGGAGACTATTCAAGATAAGTATACAAACCAGAATTGACGGCACTGAGTGATCACTGGGGCTGAGAAAGATGAGACAAAGATGTGGAAGATGCTTCCCAGGAATAAGGCTTGCTAACTGGGTACATGCTGGCACCAAACATCAGGACAGGAAAAGGCACAAGGGGGAAACAGTATTTAGAAACAAGAAATGAAGGCTTTGGATATGTTGATGTAAGGATATCTTGATGGCATCCAAATAAAGATGTCTAGTCAGTAACTGAGAATAGGGCAAGATGCTCAATGGTAAATATTGTTTTCAAATAGGAATGATTAGCAAATAAAGTGTAGCTGGAAACATGGGTATAGATGAGAACATTGGAAGAATATTTACCAAAAGAGAAGGTGGCTTAAAGCAGAGTCCTGAGGAATACTAATGTAACAGGAATGAGGAGGTAAAGTAGATCCTGTTAGGAAGACTAAGCAAAAGTAGAAAGAGGTAGGAAGAAAATCGGAGCAAGTGGCATCATATTGATAGGTGTAAGGGAAGAATGTGTTTGCAGAAGGTGATCTGTATTGTGGATGTGCTAATATCTATCAAGCCTTTTAGCATTACTAAGGTAAACAGTGTGTGCAGTACAGTACATTAGCTGTTGTGTCCAATACAAAAATCAATAGGATCTTTAGAGCAAAGACAACCCAGACAGTGAGACACTAATCAGGAGTCTAATACAATACAAAAGAGTAATGAGCATATGAACCATCATATGCTGTTATCATTGAGCCACTCATACCCTGCATGATCAAGCACCCAGTGCCCTTGTAGTCTACATCCCAGTACGAATAAAAGCCAGAGTATTGACTCTCTTTAAAAGGTAAATTTTAATTTTTTCCTTACCACTAAGTATAATTCAGATGGCCCAGGAGACTCTATAGACATGCTCAAGATTTATCCACAAGGGAAAATATTATTCTTTAGAATAACATAAAGATAGGCATAAAAATGAAAGAAGGCTGTTAAGAGGGACGGATTCCCTAAAGGAGATAGATCAGCAATATGCCAAAGACAATTTTGCAAATAACTTTTCAAAGCTATTTCCAAAATTGCAGTAAGACAATATTACCAAAATTGTGTTTTGCAAAATAGGTATTTTAATAGGTAAATCCATCTAAAAGAAATGCATCTTCCATACAATAAATATAGCCTGACTGTATTAAATATGGTTAAGTAGTTTCATTTACTGTATTATCTAATATGCTAAAATTTATTTTAAGTTCTGAAGAATAAATTATACAGTATTTCCCAAACTTTTATACTTTATAATCCTCTCACAGAACAACCATCAGTATCTCATAGAACAACTATTCCCCAGAATAGTTTGGGAACTGATGCATTAAGAGTTGTAAAAGTATCACTGACAGAAACAGCCACATGTGATAAGCATGAGACAATGAATTTCCCCATGCTAGAGACTATATCCCTCTTTAACAAATGAATATAAGTTTCTAAGATCTGAAAATGGGACAATTTTAAGAATATTGTGAGAACCAAGTATTCAGAATAAATAGTGAAAAAATATTAAAGATGATGTAATAAACTTTCACCTACAAGCTTGAACAACCTCAAGTTCAAAGCCACTGAAGGAAACAATTCTTTGCAACCACTGTCAAAAAAGTCCTAATATATATAATAATTTTTTAAATATTGTGATTATAATGCTGTAATCAAGACTCTATCTAGTCATATGAGGACTCAATAAAAAATGTTATACAAGCATATCACAAAGACATTGCAAATTCAGTTCCAAACTACGACAATAAAGTGAATGTTGCAAAAAAGTAAGTCACATAAACGTTTTGGTTTCCCAGTACATATAAAAGCTATCACTATACTGTAGTCTATTAACTGTACAATAGCATTATGCTAAAAATCAATTTACATACCTTAATTAAAAATACGTTATTACTTAAAATGATAACAGTAATCTGAGCTTTAAATGAGTCATAATCTGTTTGCTGACGGAGAGTCTTGCATGGATGTTGCTGGCTGCTGACTGATCAGGGTGGCTGGTGGCTGCTGAAGGCTGGAATGGCTATGATAATTGCTTAAAATAAGCTGACAATAAAATTTGCTGCATTAGTTGACTCTTCCTTTCCCAAAAAACTTATCTGTAGCATGTGATGCTGTTTGATAGCATTTTGCCCATAGCAGAACGTCTTTCAAAATTGGAGTCAATTCTCTTAAACCCTGCCGCTGCTTTATCAACTAAGCTTATGGAATATTCAAAGTCCTTTGTTTTTACTTCAATGATGTTCACAGCTATCTTAACCCAGAGTCAATTTCATCTCAAGAAACCACTTTCTTTGCACATAAGAAGCAACCCCTCACTTGTGAAAGTTTCATCCTAAGATGGCAACAACTCAGTCACATCTTCAGGCTCTACCTCTAATTCTAGTTCTCTTGCTATTTGCACCACATCTGCAGTGACTTCCTCCACTGAAGTCTTGAACTCCTCAAAGTCATCTATAAGTATCAGAATCAACTTCTTTCAAAGTCCTGTTAATGTTGCTATTTTGACCTCCTCCCACGAATCACAAATGTTCTTAATGGCATCCAGAATGGTGAATTCTTTCCAAAAGACTTTCAATTCACCTTGCTCAGAACCATCAGAGGAATCACTACCTATGGCAGCCACAGCCTTAGAAAATGCATTTCTTAAATAATAAGACTTGAAAGTCAAAATTACTCCTTGATCCATATGCTGCAGAATAGGTATTGCATTAGTAATATGAAAACAACATTATTCTCTTTTTACATCTCTGTCAGCTTCTTCAGTGACCCACTGCATTGTCAATGAGCAGTAATATTTTGAAAAGAATATTTTTTCTGAGCAGTAAGTCTCAACAGCGGACTTAAAATATTCAGTAAGCCATGTTGTAAACAGATGTGCTGTCACTCAGGCTTTACTGTTCCATCTACAGAGCAAAGGCAGAATAGAGTTAGCATAATTCTTAAGGGCTGTAGGATTTTTGGAATGGCAAATGAGCACTGGTTTCCACTTAAAGCCACCAGCTGCATTAGCACCTAACAGAAGGGTAAGCCTATCCTTTCAAGCCAGGCATTGACTTCTCCTCTCTAGCTATAAAAGCCCGATGGCATCTTTTTCCAATTTCATCTACATTGAAAATCTGTTGTTTAACATAGCCACCTTCATCAATAATCTTAGCTAGGTCTTCTGAATAACTTGCTGTGGCTTCTACATCAGCCACTGCCATTTTACCTTGCATTTTTAGGTTATAGAGATGGCTTCTTTCCTTAAACCTCATGAGCTAATCTCTGTTAGCTTCCAAGTTCCCTTCTAGCACATCTTCAACTCTCCAAGCTTTCAGAGAATAAAAAAGAGTTAGGGGCTTGCTCTATAGTAGGCTCTGGCTTAAAGGAATATTGTGGCTGATTTGATCTTCTATCCAGACCACTAAAACTTCCTCCATATCAACAATAAAGGTGTTTCACTTTCTCATCATTTGTGTGTTCAGTGCAGTAGCACTTTTAATTACCCTCAAGAACTTTTCCTTTCCATTCACAACTCGGCTAATTATTTGGTGCAAGAGGCCTAGCTTTTGGCCTATCTCAGCTTTCAACATGCCTTCCTCACTAAATGTAATCATTTCTAGTTTTTGATTGAAAAGTGAGACTTATGCAACTTTTTCTTTCACTTTAACTCTTAGAGGCCATTGTAGGGTTATTAATTGGCCTAATTTTAATGCTGATCTGTCTTAGGAAATAGGGAGGCCTGAAGAAAGGGAGAGAAATGGGAGACAGCTGGTCAGTAAACAGTCGGAACACATTTATGGATTAAGTTCACTGTCTTATGAGGGCATGGTTTGTGGTACCCCAAAACAAATGCAATAGTAAAAATATCATTGGTCATATATCACCATATATAATAATACATTATCGTATTTTAATAATGAAATATATAATTATAATAAAAATGCTTGAAATATTATGAGAATTACCAAAATGTGACACAGACACACAAAATGAACACATGCTGTTGGAAAAATGGAATGATGCCCATAGACTTGCTCAGTGCAGGGTTGCCTCCAACTTTCAATTTATAAAAAAACAGTATTTGTGAAGTGCAATAAAGCAAAGTAAATTAAAACAAGGTAAGCCTGTATAGCTTTCATCCTTCCTCCAAATAAGTTTTAAAAGTATGCATGGAATCAAGCAAAAGTGAACACAAAGTAAATTTTAGAGAGAAATATTACCGAACAAAGCAGCACTTAGATGGAAATGTGGAAGGCTTTTTGTCATTATTGTTATGATGGAGTTTTAAAGTAGATGTCATAATAAAAGCCTCTCTTCTTCTGAGCTGTCTTTTTCTACTACTTACTGCTTTTGTGATATGTGTATATATGTACATCTCTATATCCATCTAAACATATATACACACGTACTTTAATATACACATACATGGAACATGCATACACATTTATGCAATTATCTATATACACACATACATATATATATGTGTGTACATATAATTTTTTCTTTTTCCTTTGCAAATAGAATTTTTAGCCAATCCAACCACTTGGCCAAAATAATGGTCTCCTTTTAAATGGAACCTTTTGCTGTTATCAAGAGAAAGAGAACTATCCTCCTGATCCCACCACATGACCTGTCTAAATTTCCAAATCAGCAGAGGAGATAATCAGATGTTGGGGAGGCTATTCCTTAGAATAAGACTGTAGGAAAGCAATTTCTTAGGCTCCAATTAACGAAAGAAAACAATTCTCTTGTTCTAAGAGAAAAAGGTTTCCTTATAATTGCTGCTAAGGATTTCAGAATATATAATCAGGAAAGCCATATTTCAGGGATGTATGCAATGTTAAAAGCAAATGAAACGAGAATATTAATATTGATTATTGAAAGGTTTCAGGTATTCAGTTTCAACTATTGTGCTTACATGGGATTTCCCTTAAGCTTTTATTCAATATTAGTTAAAACAATAATTATTTTCCAATGATATTATTCTACAGTTTAAAATTCTGACACCTTTTCTAAGAATCAATCCGTTTTCAAATTCCAAAAACAGGAATTGCTCAGAAGAGATGTAGCCTGTGGCAAAATCAGTAAAAACAACTGAAATAAAGACATCTAAAGGCAAAAATAAAGCCTTTGACAGATCACACTTTCACCAGCTTCTCCACAATTAGAGAAGGGTTTGATGTTCACAGTATATCTACTTCATGACAAACTTGTGGAGGACCTTTGGCCACATCTTGGGACATTCTGCTGGGCCTCGATGAGAAGTGATGTTTTCAAAACTGGAACAAGTTGTAGCAAATATGAGAATGTGTATGCTTTAAAAGACAACGTTTTATAATTGTATTTTCTTTAATGTTCCCTCTGTGTGTAGCAGAGGGGGAAGGGGGGGAAAAACTTCCAATGTACCCAACCATGAATACTAATGTTTTATTTAGTGAAACTCAAGCTCATGTTCTTGTATAGATAAAATAAGGTTATGTTATAATGTAGTGGGAATCAATGAATCACTGTTTCCATTTGTAATACACTGAACAGCTGTGTTTAAGTGACTATCTATTAGTCATTCCTTTCTTTAACAAACATTTCACAGCATCTACTATGTGCCAGGAACTGTGAAACAGATAGACAGCTTCTGCTGATCCAAGAGCCTCGCACCTAGAGTGGTAAAGGGTAAAATGTCTTTTTTAATAGCATGGGGCGTGCCTGAGAAGGAAAGGATGCTAGGAGAGCCCCCAAGTCTGGGTATCTAACATATCTTTAATTCCCCCTTGTAGCCTGGTAATATCTATGCCCAAAGGTAACTGTCTTAGCCTCTCCTCCCCTTTAACAATGGCCCTGATCTACTTCTTCTTCCATAAAAACGATAACAACAATAATAATAGACTAACTGAGTGCTTTCAACAACCCTGAAGATGGGTGCCTTAGTCTGTCTGGTCTGCAATAACAAAGTACCAAAGACTGGGCAGCTTATAAACAACAAAAATTTATTCCTCACTCCTCCGGAGGCCAGAAAATCCAAGATTAAGGTACCAGCAGATTCAGTGTCTGGGGAGGGCCTGTTTCTTGGTTCACAGATGATGTCTTCTTGCTGTTGCCTCCATGGTGGAAGGGACTAGCTAGATTTCTGGGGTTTCTTATAAGAGAACTAATCCCATTCATGAAGACTCTGTCCTCATGATCTAATCATCTCCCAAAGCTCCACCTTCTAGTAACATCACTATGGGAGTTAGGATTTCAACATATAAATTATGAGGAAACACAAACCTTCAGACTCTAGCAGTAGGTAAGCAGCAAAGTAGGATTTGACTCCCTAAAATGATACCTTTTCCATTATACCACATGACTTTCTTTAGTTAACATGCAGGCATTCATTCTTCCACTGAAAAAGTTTATATGCTAGATGCTGGAAATACAACAATGAACAAAGAAAGGCATGGTCCCCGTTTTATCAAGTTGTAACTATAAATGGTGTTAAGGCCTCTGAAGAAAACAGAAGTACAAGAAGGGAAAATTCTGGGTGCATGCGTGTGGAGGTAGGACTCTCCGAGGCATTTATTTCTAAGCAGAGATGTATGTGAAGGAAGGGCAGGAAAGAGCCCCTAGAGTAAGGGCAGAAGGAAAAGCAACCACAGCTCTGAAAAGGGAGGTAAGGAACCTTGTTATGAAGGGAAATGATGCAAGAGTGTGGTAGCTGAAGCACTGTGTGGCATCAAGATTGTTGCTGTTGTTTTCTCCTGTTTATTTTTTGGATGGATATTCTTAGCTAACAAGAATCCACTCTCCATGGTTCAGTTTAATTTCTAAACTATGAAAAACAAACTACTTCCTAGAGTTTTTTGTGAGGATTAAATGAATAAATATATATGAAATATTTTGAATAGTGCTGGCTTACACAAAGTTCTCAACAAGCTGAGATATAATATTTATTATTTGGTAGGAGGTGTAGCAGACATACTCTAGGAACCCCTGATGAGTCACACACTTGTAGAATTCTCTTTCATTGATTATGGGAAGGACCTATGACTTGCTTATAGCCAATAGAAAATGTAGGAGGTAATGGGCTATTACTCCCTTGATTTTTTTATATTACATAAAATGTCATCTTAGCCAAAAGGGGCAGAAATATTCTCCTGCTGGCCTTGAAGGAAAAAAAAAAAAAAAGAAAAAGATTGTAAACTGCCTAAGGGGATAACCTTTAAGAGCTGCGGTCTTCAGCCCCACCACTGCAAGAAAATGAATTCTGCCAGCAACTTGCATGAGCTAGGAAGAGGACCCCATGCTGCAGTTAAGAATAGAGATGTCAGTGCGCTGATTTCACCATGTTAAGATCCAGAGCAGAAGAATCAGCAAAGCTGTGCCCAGACTCCTGACCATGAAAACTAACCTCACTCACTCCCAACCGATGGAGATAATAACTGCATGCTACTTTAAGCTGATAGATTTGTGGTAATTTGTTACACAGCACAGAAAACTAATACAGGGAAGGTGAGAACAACTCATTTGGGTGCTGCTCCTTTCTTTATCAGTTGAGAGACAAAATTATATGTGTACATGAGCTGGGTATGTTTGAGTGTGTGGGATATGGGTCTATGGGATACATAATAAGGGACTTCCCACAGTACTAAATGCTAAAGATGACGGATTAGAAAGAGCAGACTATAATCTCCATGAAGGCAGGGATTTGCATAGCATGACAGAGTAGGAACTTAATTAATGTTGAAGGAACTCGTTTTGCCATGATTTAGTTGTATTTGATGCCTCTACTTAACCCTACCCAGTTTTGTGACACTTTTGTTAGGGAGTATAAACAACAGATTTTATAAGGAACATACAGGTAGTAGGAGCTACTTTTAATCTTTGATGTGAAGTAACAAAGAGATACAGAAAGAAGACAATAGATTTTAGCTTTTGCCTAGGGGTTATCAATACTACAGTTATGTTACTGTTACACAACCTTCCAAAGTGCAGACAATTTATGGCTTCTTATTAAATGAATTAGCTGTGCACAAACCAGAAAACGGGAGGTAAATTCCTTCCATTTAATTTGGTATTATTTTAATTTCTGTATATCCTGGTTCCTCTATCATCCTCTAAGGCCAAAAAAACTAAACCAAACCAAAACAAAAACAATAAACCAACGCCCAGCCTCTCCCAACCCACAAAGCATCCTTCTGATGTATTCAAGACATTCCATGGTCGTCTCCTTAAGTAACCCAACAAGTCAGAGTGGAAAGAGAGCTTGATTTCAAGTTAGAAAATTGGTCTACTAAGCCCAGCTCTGTTATCTTCACAGCTGTCTGAAGATGCTCCAATTTCTCAACAGCTTTGAGTGGCGGTTTGTCTCATTATTCAAATGAGGAAGTAAGCATACTTGCAATGCTGTTATATGAACTAGAAATAATAAATGCAAATAACCTAATATCCTACCTAACATATGAGGAGTAAACATTTAAAAAATTAATATATAATAATACTAAGTGCTTAGCTTGTGATCCTTTAAATCATAGCATTCTCAAATATGCCCTTAAAATGGAACACAGATATCATGATATTTAAGAAGCAACAATCAGAAGTGACTCTCTACTTTGAAACTAGGTATCACAACTGCAGAGTTTAATGTTTTTGTTGCTCTAGTGCTGGCTGGTCACCCGACCTCTACTGTCACTATTATTCTACTGAGAAATCAGCTCTTTAGCCTTGAGCAAAATCAGTCCTATTACTCAGGCTATAGCTGATTGACCTAGAGATCAGTGTCGGAGCCAAAGCTGTACCAGAGACATATTACATGACTTAATTAATTAATCACCTCCTTGATGTATAGGGAACGAGAATCTGGGATACCAGAAGAGACACTGTGAGATGAACAGATACCCTAGAAATATATAACAAAAGAACAGAGGTAAATATAAATGTATGTTTAACATCACCTCCCCACTCAATTACTTTTTTTTTTTTTAATCAGCAAATCTCCATTTCTTGCAATCTGAGCAAGGCCAAAGTAACACAACCAGAAAGTATTACACTGAGTAATCTATTATACATTTTCCACCTTGAAGACAGTATACAGTTCATTGAAGAAAGAAATTCCATTTGCAAAGAAAGCCTAAGACCATGAAAAAAGTTGGACTGCAAAGTAATTACAAGCCAACAGTTCACTTTATAGAACACTATAAGGGTAGGGTTTCATAAAGACTGCAAACCAACCTTTAAATTTTCCTAACAAAATGCCAAACATGCCACCTAAATTACACCAATCCCAAACACCTACACAAAAATCCTAAAACATACAACTCTCCTATTTCATTAGTAATAGAGAAAGCCTGTCATCTGACTTTCGAAACACCTATGCCACAATTAGCAACATGTCAAACCTTCATGCTTTTACTTCCTTGTTTCCCAAAATAGATTCTATTATAGCAACTGATGAGAAGTTCCTAAGGAAATAAAGGATTTTAAGATCAATGAAGTTTGGGAAACACTATTTATACAAAGTTTAAATGTTTTCTTCACTGCAGAGCTCTGGGACTTTTACTATGCAAATGAATGTAGCATTTCCCAAACACATGAAAGCTCAGAACACTGCTCTCTATATTCCACGGGTCTGCTTTTCTACAGATTGTGTTCACTGTAAGAAATGTTGCTGTACAGTATCTGTAAGTCAGAGCACTGGAGAATTATAAACCTAGAATCTACTTTTGCACTCTATCCCTGAATTGACACATCTTGCTAAACTTCAGTTTAATGAACTCTCAACTTACCATTAAAGGCCAGAATAAGAATTGGCCTTTATGAACAAGGTCTTTGCCCTTTTAACAAAATTGCCATTGAGACTTTATTCAAATGCTGCTTGACATGACTGACACTCAAACCAATGATTCCTTTTACTAAAAAATGAGGTCGATGTGACTTACTGTGTTTGTCTTTTGCCTTTGCTGTCTGCAATCTCTGAAATAAGTGTGTGTTCACATCCAGGCCCCTCACTCAAGAGCATTTCTGACATAATGGCTACATTCTATCCCCTTCTCTTTATTACCTACCACTCGTCTCTTTACCTATGTCTCAAAGATTTTATTTTTTGATATGTACCCCCTCAATTTTTAAATGTAAAGAGATCATAAGTAATAAAAGCAAATTTTAATACCCTCAGGTTTTCTGTAGATATTTGATTTAAAACATTATCCTTCCCAAAACTAAAGATAAAAATTAGAAACGTTATTGTTAGTAACAAAAATATTAGTCACACAAATATGATGTTTTAGAGAGTAATCACATTGAGTTTTCCAATAATTACAAATCAGCACTGGGCCCATTTCTACAGCAAAATCACCCTTCCTTCCAGTTACTGTGGCTTGACGGATAACAGAAGGCTAAGCTGAATGTGTATAATGTGTAAGTGACATTTTAAAAGTCTAATGTGAAAAGCAAAGTGATAATATGGGGTAGAATGTGTAGCCTACTATTTTTTAATATGCTAACATATATAGTAGATCTGTATATGCCAGATTGGCTTTAGAGTGTAAAGAATGAATTTGCTGAATTTTTAGAGAACTTGCTAGTTTGGAAGCAGGTAAATGAACAAGATTCTCGAAGGAACAGGGAATTTGGGAAGTTTCAACAAGGTCAAGTAGACTCAAGATAAATTAACACATCCACACATGCACAACCTAGTCATAATATTCAGCCCCAGAGTGTGGACACAATGACACTTTGAGAAGCAAGAATAAAGTAAACTATAAAGTAAAATGCAGAGGCCTCACGTGACCTTCATGTCCATTGTCCTGAGTCAGTTACTGAAGGGGGTGTACTGAGGGAGGAGCGGGGCCTTCTACCAGCTAGAAGAACCCTACACCTTCGTTCACTCTCACTGTGATTTGAAGCTTTGCAATCAGCTGTCCTTGTTAGGTAACTTTACCAATTACAAATTGAATTAAACCAGTCCACAAGAAAAAGTGGACAAGGGGTATGAAAAGGTTCCTACCCCAAAATGGATTCAAGATAACACTAATAAGCCAATTTAAGCAAAAATAAATAGAGGAGAGCAGGCACAGGTCCTTCCCCTAGTATGAATTCATGTGTGTCAGATGGAGAGAAAGACCAGGGGAGGAGAATGGGGGAAGAGTTGGGGGCCTGGTGGAACATGTACCCCACAGGTCCAGAGAATGCCATCAACTCAAGAAAGGAGTGGTGGTCTAAAGCTGAGTTGGGGAAAACCTGGACAGAACGAAAAGGGAGCTTGCTTCTTATGGGAAATACGAGAGCAATAAGAAATACCCGTGGCCTGTTTTAGAGTTAGAACGAACCATGTGTTTTGGGGCAAGTTACTGTTAATGTGAAAGTGATTGATTAAAATAGAAGATCTCTTAATGTTCCTTCAAGATCTAAAGTTCTATGGCATAGGTAGAGCAAAGGAAAAAATGACAATAACTAGGTTCAAAGAAGCAGCAGTTAATGGAAAGAGGGTGAAACGGAGTTAGGAAGGACCTAAGTGCTGCTGGATGAGTGGTGATTCCATGATCCCAGGACCTGCCTATATTGAATTCAATTTGAGCCCTTGGCAATGTGCTGTGCTGAAATGTAACAGAGAGACATTGTTGAGACGCAAAGCAACACAAAGTATGAACACACAGTTTAAATGTTTTCTTCACTACAGAAAAAGAAAAAGCAGTGATGACATCCAAGAGAAAAACTTTATAAAAATAAGAAATACCACTTGAAATGTGTCTGAGAGGGAGGGCAGTTTCCACAATTAAGGTGGATTGCTGGCCTTTTGTGGGCAAAAAGGAAAGATACAGAGGCCTTGTCATGTGCACACACTCACCCACCAGCAGGAATTGCCAGCACCTCTTATGCCATACAAATGACTCCATGGACACACATGCAAGTCAAACACCCACTATGATGACTTGAGACCAGCATGTAACACTGAAGTTTTGCATGGGTTTTAACACATACAAAATTTTCTTTCTAGGAATGTACCTAACCTGAATTTTGGGAGAACACTGCACTTTGCTGTGTTAGAACTTTTATAACTGTTGTTCACTGAAAATTATGTTATGGAAGTTACCACTTATGGTATTTCCATCAATATTCTACCATATGTGTATCAGTCTCTAACTGCAGCTCTTGCAATCATGGTCAGGTGATGTATACATGCAGTTATCCAGATGGCCTACACCCCGTTATGTCAACATGGATGCTCAGGCCTGACTGCTGACATCCTAGAACATGTAAGGTTTGAATATTAAACATTTCCTTTTACATAATATATGACATATATTTGATGAAGACAATGAATGAAAGCTCAGGCCGGGCACGGTGGCTCACGCCTGTAATCCCAACACTTGGGAGGCTAAGGCGGGGGTGGACCACTTGAGGTCAGGAGTTCAAGAGCAGCCTGGCCAACATGGTCCATCTCCATGAAGAATACAAAAAATTAGCCAGGCGTGGTGGCAGGTGCCTGTCATCTCAGCTACTGAGGAGGCTGAGGCAGGAGAATCGCTTGAACCCGGGGGGATGGAGGTTGCAGTGAGCCAAGATTGTGCCACTGCACTCCAGCCTGGGTGACGGTAAGACCCTGTCTCAAAAAACAAACAAACAAACAAACAAACAAAAAAAAAAAAACACCTTCTTGTGGTAGATTGCTAACTGCCTCTCTGTATTCTCCCCCTCATTCTTGTATTGTAACAAACCCTGATTTTGTATAGTAACAAACCCTGATTTTGAGCCACACTAGAGATGATCTTTCCCAGACTCCCTTGAGGTTACTGGTGGCTGTGTCCAACTTCTCAACAAAGGAATGTGAGCACATGTGATGTATATAACTTGTGCACTCCTAGTGTATAGCCAGTCATTTAGCTAGAACGTGGATAAGCCAGCTTCAACCACTGGGAAGGAGTGCAATAGCCTGGCAGCAGATGGGACAAAAAGAAGAAATAGAAGTACTGCACAACTTGAAGGAGCAAAACTGCCAAACTCCCATGGATGCACTGGCTACTTGCAGACTGTTATTAGAGAGAAAAACCACTATCATGTCTAAGCTACCATTTTCTGGGACTCTTTCTTACAGCAACATAGCTTCTACCTTGACTAACACACCTTGAAAACCAACTAACAAATGCACACATACACACAAACATATAGACATACATACATGCAAAATACTGCAGAAAGTTTCAGGAGTATCCTGGATCCTTGAAGTCTTTCTTGGTATTCTGAGCTAAATATTTTATAGAAATTGGGGTAGCTAAAAAGTATCAGGAAAACTGGCTTCAAAATCATCAGAGGAGCTTTTGTTTCAGAACAATCACAAGAACACTCGTCAGCTAGTATTGTAAACTACAGGTGAAATAAGAGAGCAGTCTGAAATACGAAACAGATTAAATGACTGGCTCCTTCCCCAATAACCTAAATTCTTTCATATCTCATCTTTATTTTCAGGCCTGCAAGCAAGTAATCTCAATGAATGTCAAAATCTATTTAAGTGTGTCAATGTTAATGCCAGGAGCAACAATCACTTAGACTCTAAAAGTATAATACAATTCTTTTTTAAACGACAGAAAGCATTAAAATACCATCATTATATTCTCTGTCAGTAATCAAAGCTGAAATTTTAAAACAATATATTCTACAATAAATAAATAAATATATCAGGTGGAAAACAAACAGCCAAAATCATACTTTATGATTAACTACTATAAACAAATACAAAAGAATTTTTCCAAAATAATAGCAACTGGAGGATCAACAACAGTTCTCAAATTTTTGCCAATACATTATCTAGTTTCCCTTTAATCCTGTATCTCATCTTAAACAAATAACACCTAAAATATAATATATTGTCTGTAAACCAGAAATTGGAGGAGTACATGGAACTGTTTTCATATAGCATGAACATTTAAGAAATAAAGATTGCATATTTTATGACATTATCACCATTTTTTCCAGCAACTGCAGGAATGTCTAAAATTTTAATCTTTTTGACACAGTTTTTTATTGCTGAGTGATATATAAGTGATTAGACCAAAAATGTAAGAGTGTGAGCCCTGAGATAAATTAGCAGGGAGGCAACTGCTATGACAATACAGCCCTGGCTCTGCAAGGGATCCCCATAGCCTTTCCCAGACACAGAGTGATCTAATCACACCATATGGTCTCACCCACAGGACTCACAGGATCTGTGCGCAAACAACCAACCATCTAATTTATTCAAATGATAAAGGGGAGGAATGGCTTTTAAAATTCCAAGCTGTTTAAAAATCAGTTACCAGTGACACAATTCATTATCATAACTGAAAAATGTTTCCATTTAATTAAATAATAACCATAGACTGACAAGTTAACAATTAGTCATTTGGGAATTCAGATTTTCCATAATATGATTCTTACCTCATAAAAAGAAATAAAATGCAGTTAATATAAATGTTGTAAAACTCTGGACAAGAGGAGTCCAACCAAATTTTGGAAGAAGATCACATATATTTTGAAAGCAACTTTAAGGCATACTGCACAAAATCAAATACAAAATTAAATGAGAAGAATATTCATCAAATTTGCATACAAACGCATAAAAAAGAGAAAGCAAATGTGAATTCCATGGACATTAAAAATAAAAAATTGTCTGTTTCCCCAAAAGGAAGAGAGAAATTATGACAATAAAACAAATACAAACATCTGTTTACAACGGAAGATGTAATTTGGTTATTTAGAAATCAATGCAAGAATAACCATGATCTCTACATTCATTCTAAAATGACAAAATTGGACTCTGGGGCTAAAATATAGGAAATTAAATGGAAAATCTAAACGAAATAATTTATCTGGCAAAATAAAAAAGTGAGAACATTTTTAAATCAACCTTAGAGAAAAGAGTACAATTATATTCATAAGGCAACAGCATTTTGTATGCAAATTTATTTTATCATAACATTTTTCAAGCATTTTATAAAATAAAGGCTTTGTTCCCCCCCAAACAAAAACCCATAAAAAATTCAGTAAAGAAATAAAATTAGAAGTTTAATATGATCAAGTGAAATGAAAGTGCATATATTTTAACTATATGTTTAAAGATGATAGCTTGATGTACACTTCTTTCTTGTTTGGAAGAAGTAAAAGAGAAAGTGAAAACGGTTAACCTTCACCAATAGATCTACATCTAAATAAGTAGGAAATTCTAAATTAGATCATTAAGGACAAAAATTCAAGAAAAAATTGATATTGGTTGGAATTGATCCTATTTAAGAGTGCCTAGAAAGATAATATGTCTTTAATAAGATAAAAAGAAATGGTCTAATTTTTATGTCTTTGAGCATATTCAGAAGCACACATTCAGAAGAACAAGTTCAGAAAGCATTCCTTTACGTGAACTATGACCCACTGAAAGAGAAAACTCAAATGGAAAAATGAAGTTAATTATGGACAATTCTTTCTAGCACATACATTCTGCTGTCATAGTTTCTTACACTAAAACGATTGCCAATAACAGTTTCCTAGCTAGCCTTAGTGAAGTGCCAAAGATACAAGGTACAAGTGGGGGAAAAATAACACATTGATCAATGACCACCAGTCAGTTTTGTTTTGTTTTGTTTTTTTGAGACGGAGTTTTGCTCTTGTTGCCTAGGCTGGAGTGCAGTGGTGCGATCTGATCTTGGCTCACTGCAACCTCCAAATCCTGGGTTCAAGCAATTCTCCTGCCTCAGCCTCCTGAGTAGCTGGGATTACAGGCATGTGCCACCACGCCTGACTAATTTTTGTATTTTTAGTAGAGTCTGGGTTTCTCCACGTTGGTCAGGCTGGTCTCAAACTCCTAACCTTAGGTGATCCACCCGCCTCAGCCTCCCAAAGTGCTGGGATTACAGGCATGAGCCACCGCACCCAGCCCATCAGTCAGCTTTTAAGTCAGACTTACTGTACATCCTGACAAGGAGCTAGGGGTCATGGTGGGAGTGGAAGTGATTAGGAAGCAGTGGTCAGAGTGGGGAGAAACATAACTCCAGTTGCATGTGTGACAGAACAGACTGTTCATTGCAGAGCCAAACAAGTTAGGGCGGGAGAATAGTCATTTTCTTTAATTTTTGCACATGTGACATATTTTCCTTGAAGTGTAACATATATAGAAAGTGAATGAATCATAAGCATGGCTCGAATCACTTTTACAAAATGAATACTTTTTTGTTATCAGCAACAAGATTAAGAAACAGAACATTAACAGCACTTGGAAGTGCTCCCTCCAAGGTACTAATCCCTAAGAGTAATCTAACACCACAGATTAGTTTTGCTTTTTTTGACCTTTATAAAAATGGAATTACACAGTACATACACTTTTGTATTGGGGCAGTTATGCTCAACATTGTATTTGTGAGATTCATCCATGGTGTTGCATGTAGATGTCGTTTGTTCATTCTCATTGTAAATTCAAACACTGGAATACTATACAGCAATTTATTTATCCATTATGCTGTTGATAGGTATTTTGGTAGTTTCCAAGTTTTGGCCATTGTGAACACTATAGCTATAATTTTTCTGCTCATGTTTTTTTTTTTTTTTTTTTTTGGTAAACATATCAATGATTTCCATTAGGTATAAACCTAGGGAAGAGTTTAAATGCTAGGTCAACTTTAATAAATACTGTCAAACCATTTTTCAAAGAAGCAGTTCACTCCCACCAATAGAGTTCTATTTGCTTCACTTCTTCACCAACATTTGTTATTGCCAATATTTGCTTTTTATATTTATGTATGTTTGTTTTTCATCCTCCTGGTCAAGCAGTTGTATTACACTGTGGTTTCATTTATGTTTACTTGATGACTAATGAAGCTGAGCAAATTTTCATATGTTTATCGGCCATTTAGATATTATATCAAGAGCTACCTCATGTATGTTTTCCCAATTGATAGAAATTATTAGCATTAATGAGTGACTGTAGCAAAATTGTTCAATCATAATATAACTGATTGATTAAAGTCAATGTCATTGCTAAAAGTTAGCACCAAATATAAAATTAAATTTTGGAAAATTATATATAACCACATGAAAAATACCTTGGAATAAATAAATTCAAACGAAAGATGTGTGAGATCTCTACATAAGTGGTTCTTCAATCTCTTAGCCTTGGGGAATTTTTCCTCCGGGAACCATTTGGCAATTTCTAGAGAATACTTTTGATTGTTAGGGACTGGAGGCAGGGGATGCTAGTTATGTCTAGTAGGTAGAGGCCAGGTATGCTGGTAAATATCCTATAAGGACAGGTAGCCATCCCCAAGTCCATCTCCCACCACAGAGGATTATCCAGTACAAAATCAGAAGATGGGAGAGGGTGTTATATAGTACTTATGGACTGGAAGACTCAATATTGTATACATGTCAGAGTGTACAAAGAAACTCTCTGGAGTGAAAGATGTGTTCTTTATTTTGATTTTGATAATGGTTCCATTGAGTGTGTTCATATGTCAAAGTTTATCAACATGTACACATTCAATATGCATGCTGTTTTAAATCAATAGAGCTGTTAATTTTTTTATTCCCAGAAACAATTTATGAAAACTGAGACGATAGAGAAGTTCTACAACTATTAAAGAAATTGAGTCGGTAATTAAAAGTTTTCCCAAAAAGATCTCTAGTCTAGCTAACTTTACAAGTATAGTTTTCCTAACATGTTGAAAAGATATAAATCTTACACAAACTTTGGCATCAGATAGAATATTTACTAGCTAATTTTAAGAAAGCATCATTACTTGTATTACCAAAAACCATCAAAGACATTTTAAAAAACAAATATTACAGGCCAATCTCCACTTGATCAAAACTGTAAAAATTTACAACAAAATATTAGCAAACTGCATTTACATGTGCATGCATGGGCATGTGTATGTAAGTTCATTCTAGGAATAAAAGGATCATTTAATATCTAAAACAATTGGTCATTTATCACATTAATATAATAAAGAAGAAATCATCTTAATAGATACAGAAAGCACTGTTTGTGATTAAAACTGAGAAAACAAGGAATGGAAGGAAATTTCCTTAATATGACAAAAAGCATCTATAAAATATATCTGCTTTAAGCATCCTGCATAAAGATGAAATAATAAAATCTTTAAACCGAAGTTTAAAAACAAGATATAGATGCCACCTATCACCACTTGTCTTCAACACTATACCAAAGATATTATCCAGTGAAATAAGGCAAGAAAGGTATAAGCATTTAAAAATAATACATAAAACTGTAATCATTATAAACAATATAACTCTGTGTATTGACTGAGAGGATAAAAAACCATACACTATTAAAATTAATAAGTGAATTAGCACATTCACTGGAAAAAAATCAATATATAAAAATTGATTTGTATATCAACAAAAATAGCAACAATTTATAATACCAGCAAAAATCAGCAAAGACACAGGAACAAACTGATCAAATGATGTACTACCTTTCCTAAGGGAACTATGAAATATTGAAAGAAATTAAGGAAGACCTAAATAAATGGAAAGACAAGTTATGGTCACGAATTGGAAGATTCAATGTGGCAAAAGTTTCAATTCTTCCCTAAGTTGTTCTATATATTAGATGCAATCCATAACCAAAATTCCTGTGCTTTTAGGAACATTGATATTATTATTCTAAAATTTCTATGAAAATACAAAGGGCTTCTAATCAAAGAAAAAGAACAAAGATAGTGAGCTACCTCTACAAGATATCAAGCTACCAATAATCAAGATAACATGGTTTTGATGTAAGGATAGACAAAAAGACCAATGCAAAGGAACAGTGTCTATAAATAGATGCTCACATATAAGGTCAATTGTTATGACAAATGTAACATTACACTGTGGGGGTGGGGGGAAGAATGGCCTTTTAAATAAGATATGTTTGGTCAACTGGATATGCATCTAAAACAAATTAATCTCTATCTCATGTCATACTCATGTTAGGTGGTTTGTAGATATAAATCTAAATGTAGCATAAGTACATCTCTTTACATGATGCAAATAGACAATATATTAAGACAAATAAGCAAATTGGAGTACATTAAAATTAAGAACTTCTCTTCATCAAATGACAACACTTAGAGAATCAAAAGACAAACCACAACGTAAGAAGATACCAACAATATATTTGACAAAGGACTTATACTCTGAATTTATAAGATCTGACACAAATCAACAAGAAAAAGATGACCCAATAAAAAAAATACACTAAAGACTGGAACTGGTAATATACAAATGGGGATATCCAAGTATCCAAAAATGTGTCAAGTGTTGCTTAACCTCATTAGTCATCAGATAAATGCAAACTAAAACCACTATGAACAATTGTAAAGTTTGATAATATCCAGTCCTCGTAAGGATGCTGAATACCATAAATGTTCACATATCACTGGTGGCAATATGAACTGGTGTAATTATTTTGAGAAAGTATTTAAGATAGTTTAATACTATCTTCAAAAGCTGAATCTATGCATACTCTATGACCCAACAATTAGACTTGTAGGCATGTATCTCAAAAAATTTTGTATTTAGGTGGACCAAAATCATAGCTACTGAAATGTCCATGGAAGCAAAACCATAAATACCAAAATGTCCATGTTATCTTGATTATTGGTAGCCTGATGTCTTGTTGAGGTAGCTCTTTGATCTTTTTCCTTGGTTATTAGAAGCCCTTTGTATTTTCACAGAAATTTTAGAATAATAATATCAATGTTGGTTATTAGAAGCCCTTTGTATTTTCACAGAAATTTTAGAATAATAATATCAATGTTCCTAAAAGTACAGCTACTAAAAGTACTCCAAAATGAAAAAAAAAAAAGTGCATCAAGAGAATAAGGAATTATTATGTCACTCAATGGAAATACTACACAGCAATGAGAACTGTTGCTACACACAACAAAATTATCTAAATACAACAGAGTACATACTGAATGATTCCAGTATATAAAGTTCAAAAACAGACAAAAGTAGTTGATGGTGAAAAAAGTCAGGATAGTAGGTTCTTTTGTGTGGGTTCTTAACTAAAACGGCAACGGGAGTTTCCAAAATGCTAGGGTATGTTCTCTCTTTTTAAAAAATCTGGATGCCAGTTATAAGGATATGCTACCATTTTAGAAAAAATCATTAAGCTGTACAGCTATCAGGTGGGCACTTATCTGTATGCATGCTGCATTCCAATAAAACTTTCACACAAAAATAAATGAATGATTATTTTTTCCTTCCATAATTTCTTCACTTTCATGAATAACTGATCTGTAGAACAACAAAGATAAATACAGTAGTTGAGGAACATTTGGCATTCATAATATCAGAAACGGACAGGGAAAATTTGGAGCTTGTTGAATATAATGTGGGTCTTATATTTTTCTGCAATTACCTGTAGTTTGGCATATATTAAAAATAAAAAATATACAGAGTTCATACTTGATTTTGCTGCTGAAAATGGCTCATTTTATATAAATTAGAAGTTTGTAGCAGTTAACTGATCATGCTTTAAAATTTAGTAAATTGTCACACACGTTTGATATAAGGAAAATATTTTCGGTTAAATTAAAAAAAAACAACAACACATTTTCCAAACACTCGTTTGAGAAATGGGTCTATATAAAGTTGGTGGGATGGTATCCCAATACTGATTCTTCCCCAGTGAAATAAATATGTAGTAGACATTAAAAACATAATAAATGGTAGCTTCATTGTTATCTTATGTTATCTTCTGTATTATAAATTTTATGCATGCATATTTTAAGATATCCAGAAAACAAAAATATTCATCTCTTAAGAATCAACTGTATATTGAAGTATTAAAATATATTAATATAAATATATACCTAAGCTATTAAACATGTCAAATAATATCTGAATATTAATAATAGCTTATTCAATCTTGTTTAACCAATTTTTCTTGGCTTCTTTCCTTTCCTGTCAATAGAATTTCTGAATGGATAAAACATTAAAAGAAAAATTTAACTAAGAACACAAATGACAGAAAGTAACACTCTGGAAACTATCCCAAAAGGAGATTAAAGAAACTGGGTAAACTGAACCACTTAAAACATTTCCTCAACCTTCCATCAAAACAGCCTTTCTATACTCACCATTTATTTAATGATACTTCTAACGTATAAAACACAATATTTAAATAATCAGGATCTTGGTACTAAAATATTAATGAATAAAAACGAATCTGTACAGGCTTAACACAACATTACTCTAGGCAAGAAAATCATATTCTAAATATCATTAACATCTTTGACTTCACACATTATCAATGGCAATGCTTGTGTTTTAAAATACTGTACCATTTTCTAAGTTTGCATATCTGACTGCTTCTAGATTATAAAATGTTGAGCACAGGCACTATATCTACTCATTAATTTTAATCCCCAATGGCTGTCAAAGAAATGGGACACTTATGAGTAGCAAAATGCATTTATATTATTGTGATCACTTAAAACCTACCATAATACATAATGATAAAATAAAGGTAAAAATCAAAAGAAATGGTCCTCTTTGAGGAAACAGTACTTTAAACAATTACTTATTAAAATAGGTATTTATAATGGAAACTGTCAACCTCCCTGTGTTAATGACAATCTATACTTTAATATAATTCTTTTTTCAGAGGCATCTGTAATATCAAAAAGCTTGACAAACTGCAACTTTTCTTGAATGTGAAATGTAACTTAATAGGAAAGAATATAAAGGAGTTTTTGTGAGGTGTTTTTAGTCATAGAAATAAGACGTTAATATGAATTTCATTAAAAAATAGTTATTGAGTACCTACTACATTATAGCACATATTGAAATATGCATACACTACTAATATGTCACTTTTTGGAAAAGAGCAGTTTATTTAACAAATGCCTTTGGCATACTTGGAAATCTAGCACAGGAAAACAAATTGAAACCAAAATTTATTACCATATAAAAAAGTTACATAAAAAATCTAAAGGTAGTAGAGTTATTCTTCCAGAATGGTGGTGTGGGAAGCTCTGTGGAACTGTTCCCCGGAGAATCCATCATAATGGTAAAAAATATTTTTAAAATTACCCAGTTAGAGTATCTGGAATTTGCCCTAAGAGCATATAACAAATGAAGAAACAGTTATTCAAAAATTCTGCTAAATCTTGGAAACTACTGCAAGAATCTGTGTCACTTAAGTTCTGACCCATCCATTCCACCCAATAGATTCATGTGAGGGAAGCTCCTCTCCAGGCAATTTTGGCCAAAAAGTGAGGAGAGGGATGGGGGTGGGGGTTGGGGGGGAGTGATTTATCCTCCCTCAATTCCCAGTCAGTTGACACAGTAATTCAATGGGAGAGGCAGAGGCAGGTCCGTAGCATTTCTCATCCCTTCCAACTTTGAGTTCCAAAGGCTAAATACCTGGCAAGTACAACCAAGAGGTCAAGGGCTCCTTTCTTTTGGGCAGTGGGCCACTCTAGGGTGGTGGCTCCACCGCATGAGTGACAGGCCAAGAATACTAGGGCCTTTGCCCCAGCTCATTCATAGGGTGGATGTTTCATTCCAGAAGAGGTAAGCTGAGCACCCCCACCCAATGCTCTGCTACTAAAGCAAAAATGTTACTTCTGTCCCCATCCGAAGCAGAGACTCTAGATTTTGTCCAGGTAGAGAGGAAGACCATAAGAACAGATTTCTACGGTCTCCCTAAAGCAACTATTTAATATAGAGTACAGGTATAGGGAAGTTTGTGCCTAAGAGTGATCTTGAAACCAATGGAGATTTTGGTCTTGAGCAATTAAGAGGAGACTGGTAGCTTTATGAATGTAACAAGCTAAAAAGTAAATCAACTAATGTACCAGAGAGAACCAGGGAAAGAGATAACTACGAAGAGCTCCCTTGGGACCTGAACCACCTCAAAAACTGGCCTAAAAAATACTCTGCAAAGGAGCTGAAATTTAATTTTATCAGACTATGGAGCAATTTATGCCCAGCGCATTGTTGAAAACAATAAAGCAATCAGGCAGCAATTAATGGAACTAAGGTCTGGGTGTGATATCAAAGCAGATTATAAAATCTTGAGCAGTGATTATTATCTCCCTAATAATTTTATCCCCATTGCTTATCAAGGAAATAGTATACTTAGAAACAGGTTCACAATGGCAAATGTAATTTTACTGTGAATGGCAAATGTAATTTTGCTGTGACCATTGAAAACCTAATATAATTTATGAATGGCAAATGTAATTTTACAGTGACCACTGAAAACCTAACATAAATTAATTATCCCATTCCCCAAACCAAATATAAACAAACTCCTAAAAATTATGGTATATAATGATAAAATAAAAGTACAATTAAAAGAAATACTCTCCGTCTCTGAGGAAAATATACTTTAAGTAATTACTACATTTCACTTAGCCATTCATAATAGTTTAACAGAGGGATCAGGGAAAAGGGGAGTTCCATGGTGACTGTGCTCATGGCCAGGGCTGTGCCCCTTCATGCTGCAGAGAAAGTAGCTTCACTAAAATAATACAGTCAAATCTCTAACCAAGTTGCTAAAAATACAACAATAAAAACAATTCCTGAAGGAAGAGAGGAGTAGTATATATGGATGCTCTAAGATATAACCTACAATATCCACTTGCAAAAAAAAAGAGTGGGAGAGAGAGAGATGCAGGTATGCAAAGAAACTGGAAAGAATGACAGTCTAGAAAACAATCAGACAAGAAAATCTTCTACGAAATGCTTGATGTTGGATTTAACAGAAAAGGTTTTCGAAGTAGGCATTTTAAATATCTTTAAATATCTAAAGTTAACCATGTTTACATAAATTAAGGAAGGTATAATGACAGTGTCTCACCAAATACGGAACATCAATAAAGAGAGAGCAACAATGAAAAAAGTGAGATGGAAATTCTGGGTTGAAAGGTAAAATAATGAAAATGAAAATTTCATTAAGAGGGGCACAATAGTAAATTTGAACTAGCAGATGAACGTGTCAGCAAACTTGAAGATACAGTGATAGAGATTATGCACTCTAAAGAAGACAGGAAATAAATAAGGAACAGACATCATAGATATGTGGCGCACAAGTACTACTATGGGTAGTAGAAGTGGTGAGAGAGGAAAAGGAGAAGAAAATAATAAAAAAAAAGTTTAACTTTCTATATTTGATGAAAAACAGCCTACAAATTGAAGAAGTTCAACAAACGTTAAGTAGGATAAATGCAAAGTGATTCATACCCAGACACATTCTGGTAAAAATGCTGAAAGCCAAGGATAAAATTCTGAAAACAGCAAGAGAAAAAGGACTTGTCATGTACAAGAGAACTAGAATAATATTAGCAGCTGGCTTCTCATCAACCCAAAAATCAGTGAAGAAAAAAACCCATATACAATAACACTAAAAGAACAAAATAGTAAGGAATAAATTTAATAAAAATGTAACACTTATACTCTGAAAACTAAAAAGCATTGTTGAAAGAAGTTAAAGATCTAAATAAATGGAAATTCATCCTCTGTGGACAGATCAGAGGACTTGGTATTGTTAAGCAATGACAACACTCCCTAAAATGATTTATAGATTCAAGGCAATTCCTATCAAAATTCCATCTGGCTTCTTCATAGAAATTGGCACACTTATCTTAAAATTCTTATGGAAATTCAGGGACCCAGAATAGACAAAACCATCTTGAAAAAGAAAAGCAAAATTGCAGAACTCACACTTCTAAAAATCTAAAGGGAAAAAATTTTAAATACAAAAAGATTAGAATACTTTGGAGGATATTCATATATTATTAATGTAGGGAATATATTCTTTAACTAGACTGAAAAACCCAAATCATAAAGAAAAAGCTCACAATTTTTTGTATAGCTGCTAATAACTTTAAAAAAAAAGACAAAAAACAACAGATCTTTTGGAAAATACTGGGTAAAATGCCCCAAACTGCTTTATTACTGTAAGTTTTAACCCCTATCGTGCTCTTCTCTCTGACCTCGCTAGCATGTTAACTTCCTCCTACCATGACCATTCTTGAACTTGTGACCCACTGTGTCGACTCATCCCTTTACTTTTACCCAGTTCATTGTTCTTTCTTCATTCCCCTAGTTTTCAAGTTCAGCTTTTCTGGTCCATCATGTCAACAAGATTCTTGCCCTTCCTGTCTTTTGGATACACCCATATGGCTAAAGCTCAATCTATAGTGCATGGTTCCATTCTATAGCCAACACTTTTGGAAAAATTTAAGCAGAGAGGTTTGTTAATAAAGCCTTCAAATTCAGGGCCCTTATCGCTCTCTAAGGTAGCCTGATGTGCTGCTTTCAGTGAACTCACTTTCTCACTTTTCAGTTGCTATTTCAAACTTCATTCTCTTTCAGTTGCTATTTCAAACTTCATTCTCTTCTGCTCAAGCTTCTTACCTTCCTCCCTACCCTCATCCTACCTATCACTACCAGTACATGATCCTGATATCTACTTTCCTGGGGGAAAAAAAAAACGAACCTGTGGTGATCAGGCAGGAATGCCCTAGATTTTCCACTAGGAAACTTCAAATACATTGTATTTACCCACCATCTTCCTCTCTTCCAGTTTTTCTGGAAGCAGTCCTCTGTCTCCTTTCTATGAAAAAATATCTCCACCAGTGCCTCAATGACCACCTATTCCACCCCTGCCTTCAGGGATCGTTACAGTAAGCCACCGATTTCTATTTTTATCTTGATTACTTAATTGCTCCCTCTCAAAGGGAACTCTATCACTTTGATCTCTAAACATATTAAATCCTCTGCCACATGAAAAAATAAACCAAACAAAACCCCATCTCTCTCCTTAACATGCTGTTCCAGTTACCCCTATGCCTGCTCCACTTTCAGGCAAATTTACTAAAAGACAAGTCTGCATTCTGAACTTCTTTCTTCTCTAACTTACATCTTATTTAACTCCAATCTGGATTTCTCCTGAACAAATAAATGAAATGGTTCTCAAAAAGTATGCTAATTATAAAGGAGATAAAATTATCATTCTTATAAGTGATATATTTATCTGAAAAACTCAATAATATAAATAAAAAATAATGTATAATTATCAAAAATTGAGTAAAATGGTCTAAGAAAAAAATAGCTTTCACATACACAAAACACAACTATATTATGAAATAAAATACCCCATGTATTACAGCAATTTTAAAAAGAACAGTAGCCTCAAAATACTCAGCAAGAAATTCGAAGATCTAATGCTCCATTTTGTTGTTCCATTTCACACGTTCCATCCATTTTCATATTCTTTGTAGGGGAACATGAAAGAGTTCTATGCAAACATTCTCCTTCCAGTCTCTTCTGAAACCACTCCAAACTAGTTTTTCATCCCAAGAATGCTACTAAAATTGTGTCTGTTAAGATCACCAGTGAACCACATCGGTGAAATGCATGGTAAACTCTCAATCATCATCTTACTCAATACATGAGTAATACTCAATAATCTCTATCACTCCATCTTCAAATTTGCCTATTCTTTCATTTGCCAGTTCAAATTTATTACTGTGCCCCTCTAATGAAATTTTCATTTTATTCTACTCTTCAACTAATAATTTCATTATTTCTCATTGTCACTATTTCTTTATTGATGATGTGTATTTGGTGTGACACTGTCATTATACATTCCTTAATTTATGTAAGCATGGTTTCCTTTAGATATCTGAAGATATTTACAATGCCTGCTTTCAAGCCTTTTTCTGTTCAATCTAACATCAGAGCATTTCATAGAAGATTTTCTTGCTGGTTTTCTAGACTCTTGAGTCATTGTTTCTTATTTCTTGGCCTATATATGTATCTCTCCCTCTCTGTGTCTCTCTTTTGAAAAGTGGATATCTTAGACTATATTTTGTAGCATTTCTATATACTGTTACCCTCCCCTGCCTTCTTCAAGTCTTAGTTTTATTGTTGTCTTTTTATTAACTTGGTTAGAGATTTGGCTGTATTATTTTAGTGAAGCAACTTTCCCTATAGCACGAAGGGGCACAGCCTTGGCCATGAGCACAGTCACCCTGGAACGCCCCTTTTCCCTGATCCCTCTGTTAAACTATTATGAATAGCTAAGTGAAATGAAGTAACTACTTAACACATATTTTCCCCAGAGACAGTGTTCCTTTCCCCTCCGAAAAAATAAATCATGGCCTCCTTCCTAAATATTCACTTTCTAAATATCATTGGAAGTGTATTCAATGATAGAATTCTGGTTTTATGCTACCCCACTTCACTGATGATTACTTTTCTGTCTCCTCTGTAAGCTCATTCTCTTTTATTCAGCCATTAACATTTGGAAATTTCAGACTTTCATCTTAAGCCCTCTTCTAAATCTATTCTATAGCCCTTTGTGTTTATATTCATGGTTTTAATTAACAGGCATACATCAATGGTTCCCAATTCCTTTTAACTCCACCTTGGAAGTTTAACCTCCAGACCTGTATAGCCAATTAGTTATTCACTGCTTCCACACAGATTTCTCAAATGCACCTCAGATCCAACACGTCCAAAATGGAAAACATGCTGTCTTTTTCATTTGTGCTGCTAAAACAAAACACTCAAGACTGGGTAATTTATAGAGAACAGAAATGTATTTTCTCACAGTTCTAGGGGCTGTGAGATCCAAGATCAAGGCACCAGTAGAGGTGATATCTGGTAAAGGATATTCTATGCTTCCAAAATGGCACCACGTTGCTGTGTCCTCACTTGGCATAAGAGAAAGAAAGTCCAGGCAGGCCTCTGAAATCTCTTTTATAAGGGTTTAATCCCATTCACAAGGGCAAAGTCCTCCTGACTTAATCACTTCTCAAAAGGCCCCACATCTCTTGATAACATCAGCTTGGAGTTCAAGTTCCAACATTTAAATCCAGGAGGGATACCTACATTCATACCATAGTACATATTCTTCCATCTTTACCTATCTCAGGTAATGGCACCACTATCCATCTACTGGGCTAGCAATACACTGAAGCTGAGTCAGGGAAAACAATGTAGTTATAGGTCACAGGAAGAGAACAGGAGAAGATAGAGTATCATAGAGAGAAAATTCTGGAGTTCTTCAGCTGAATGTTTTCTAAAATTATTATGATTTTTTTGAGAGACAGAGTCTCATTATGTTGCCCAGGCTGGTCTCAAACTATGGGGCTCAAGTCATCCTTTCCCCTTGGCCTCCCAAAGTGCTAGGATTACAGGCATGAGTCACTGTGCTGGGCCATCAGCTGAATGTTGATCAGCTGTGTGAGAAAATTGCCCAGAGGTTGGGCAACAACCACCTGAAATGTATAGAGGTAACAGTGTCCTGTGCTCATACAGGGCCAGGAACAGTGCTTGTTCTCACTAGTCAGATTGGAAAATCATATGCCTTAGTGGTGGGGAAGACTTCACTATAAACTGAGCAAAATCTGGTTCTGCCTAAGATATCATAAGATTCCAAAGTATCAAACCGTTTCCAAAAATTCAACTGCATCAAATTCACTCATGTGCCAGCTCAGAAGCTCTCTTTTCTGTTCTTCAAATTTGTATTTCCAGGGAGCTTAGTGCATGTTCACTACTTCTAATGTTGTTTCTCTTGCTAGACTATAAGCTCAATGAAGGCAGGACTCATGACAATCTCATGCAACACAGTATTTCCAATGTCTAGAACCTTGCATAGCCCACCATAAAATTTCAATTGATATTTGTAAAATAAGTATATTCTTTTGAATCAGTTCAACTTTATTAATAGATACTGTTCAGACCATTTTCATCCTATTTCAGTAACACATAAAGGGTCTTGTTCTCTGAATTGTCACACAGGGTCTCTTTATTTAAACTGCCAAATCTTTTCTATGCCTAGTTATTGATTTCTGTCCTTTCCTTCTAAGAGGGTGAGGTCAGTAGGTGTTAGATCAGTCATAGATATTGAGATGGTTTCCATCAGAAACTCTGTTGACCCTGTACAAATACTTCATCCGCAAATAAACAATCAGGAAAAAGTACATGTTTATGTTTACTTTAGCTGATGTTTGTCCAAGTTGAGGTTTGGCACTTGTGAGGAGCAGAGATTGATTCTCTAACAAATAACATTTTACCCATATGTTTGGTGATACATCATTGAGGCTGAGCCTTCCTTTGGCTAGCAGGTCAGTTAGGCTTTGGATAGAACACAGGAGAACTCCATAGCAAGCACAGCCTGGAAACATTTTCTGCAATCGGATCTTGCTGTTATAGAGCATAAGTCCTGATGAACACTCCAAGAAAGCAAGAATGATATTGAGATGTGCTCCTCCTGACTGCTCCACCCTTGCCTCCAGCCCCCCTCACTCAGAGCTAGTTCTGGACAGGACACATCAGCAGTCTCTTCCAGTCACATCCCACAGAGTTTCCTCCTGAGGCAGTCACTCCCACCCATTATCCCTCTGGTTAATCTAATCTCACTTTCATTATCTCCTGCAGAAACTCCTCACAGCTTTTGGCATCTGGATGGCGTTCTTCCCCTAGGTTCCATGACTGATAAGGAAATATATTAATGGGGAAAAGCCAATGTCACTTTAATGAGGAATTAGAAGTGGTGAGGGGAATTAAATATGCATATTTATACTAACACTTTAATCCAGAAGTTCAAACGTCATTACACTGTTGATTTCCTGCTTAGAATTGATTCCTTTATCCCTTTACAATGAACTTTAACAAATTTTACAGCTGGAATCAAAGTATTTTCTTGGGCAACTATATTTTTTTATAGGGTATAATAACTACTAGGAGTTGTAAAAATGACTTCATAAGTGAAATCAGTTTTCTTCTCTCTAACTTTGACCCTAATTTAGGGGAGACTCACTGTATGACACCTGTTCATAATGGTCAGTGGTGACCTTGGCCTTAGAATGCTCCTTACTAAAAGAACAGGCACTAATGTGTAATCTACCACATGCATGATTCTCCCCCTCAAACTGTCTCTTTTTCATATTTAGGACAAAGCTAATGTTAAGTCATTTACCATTCCTGCATAAACTGGCAGCTAAGAATTACACATACATATATTATTAAGTAAATTATGTAAGAGAACAAAAAGAGAATTATGTAAATATTAGAGGGCAATACTAAGTATTTAGTAATCCAATATGCTAGTGGTAGTGGATTATACATGGACAAAGATACCCTTCCAGGCTATGAAGCTGCCACTTAGTAGCCTGTACAAAAGAGAAAGAAAGTGGCTTAATGCACAGAATAGTATGTTATTCAGGTTAAGTGATTTTGTGTTTCTCTATTAACTGCCTTATGCATGGACTAGAATCAGCTCTGTAAGTTAGATTGCCTATTATGTGCAATTACTTGAAAATCTGTAATTTAATTGAGTCTATAGTTATTTTACATACACTGAAGCAGATACCGATGAACAGGATTTGACGTTAAATATCAGTTAGCTAAGAAATGAATAATATATAGGTAAAATTACTTTCCTCCATAAAGAATTTCCATCTTATTAAATAAATTATATATACCTCCATACCCACCATAAAGCCCAAATGGTGAGAATGAAAATATCCAAGCATGATTGGCCAGAATATCTCTGGCTATGTATGATTTACTATCACCAGTAAGTGACTTAGGCAAGAAGAAATAATGGATCTTCTAAGTACTTTTAGATACGCTTTCAGACTCAGCGAAAAAGCCAAAGTGTCAGTTCCATTAAAATAATTACATTTCAAACACACACTTACTTTTACCTAAAGGCTTAAGATACTAGTATTTTTCATATATTTAATACTTTTGAATTTTATAATCTTTTAAGTAAATTGACATTTCATTATATACACTATTTGTAGAATAAAATAACAGTATAATTTTTAAATCAATATATTCAGTACATAGAGCAATCTCTAAGAGGAGCCTGAGTTATCGAAAATGTATGAGCTATTTCCACGGAGGGAAAAGACGGAAAGCCCTTTCGCATTTGCATTTATAAAGGCTGCGTGACTTCTTTAAATATATACACTGATGCCAACAGAGCCATCAGAAATCAATAAATCACATTCTCCTGTGCTGTAAAATGTCTGACAGACACATCCATTTTCCTAGTCCAAAATTCTCTGCAAAAGGGACTGTGTAAATGTTCCATTTTAGTTTAATGACATTCTCCACAGTTAAAATTATGTGCATTATTGCCAGTGAGTGCAGAACCGGAGGAACACAAAGACAGATAGGATTTTAAAGAGCCTACACAGTACCTACTCTTCAGTGACTAGTTATTTAACAGACCATAGACAACACAGATATAAATGCAAAAGAATTGAGAGTTTAGTAAAAATTGACTAAAATGCTGCAATTACCATTTGGACAAAAAAAAAGTAGGCACAACTTATTTAGAAGCAGTTGGGGGATGGTCTTATAAATATTTGCAAAGATAGCCCCGTTAGCCCTGATAGCACCAAATAGAGGGAGTCAGAGAAGAACATCAAGTAAAAATGATATCGATGACAGAAATGACAACAACCTACTCATCAGGGAGGTTCAATTTGAAAGTGTAATAAAAACTTTAATAGGACTCCACTTTAGTTGACGTTTATTCCACCAGCTGCCATATATTTTTAAAAGGTCACAAAATTGTTCTATGTAGACACATTTTATAAAGTACAAATTCTTAAAGAAAGGAGAGATCCGCTATGTATAATCAAGGAGGTTCTAAAAATTCTCCAAGCACATCTTGCAGAACGCTATGCACAAAGGCATGTCTGGCTACAAACCCAAGCAGTGAATTTATTAAGCCAATATTCCCATAAGAGGGATTGAGGGAAGAACTAGTTATAATTCTACCTATCTGCTACCACTGACCAATCCTGCTCTGACTTCTTGGTTTCTCTGTATCTCATCTCTGAGCCAAAATGCTGTGGTCAAGAAGATGACTTTGACCCATGTGTTTGCCTAAACCTGATCATTTCCAAAGTGTGTTACTCTAGGACCCCATAACACTTCATTTATCAACATACTTTGCTTCCTTCCAACCTATATTTTCCTCTCAGCTCAATCAGCCCAGCTCCTCCAACCTTACTTTCCTTCCTATGCTGCCTGAACCTCATAATCAACCACATCTAATCAGTCAACAAGAACCTTACAAGTCTCCTAAAATCCATCAACTCCTTCAAATTTGAGCCTTTGTAAATCTCTGACTTTTGCAAAATCTAACTTCTGGCACATGTGTTACCAAGATAAATGCATAAATATTTAGCATTGCTGGGGTGAAAAACACATAAATAGACCAACTGTGTCCACTGCCATCTCTTCTCAAATGTGCCTTCAATGATTCTCAGCAACTACTTTTTTCTGCAGGATGAATCTCTGAAAATACACCAAGCCGCTTTTCACGACCTTTTTACTCTCCTGAAATCCCTGATCCTCTAGTCTCTTAGCAGACAGTTACATACACTACCATCCAGGGGAAAACTCTCACTTTCTACTGCATTTTTCAAATTTACTTATTTTTTACTCTTTCTTTCCTGCTTCCCTATGATCTCAGAAATCAATACTTTTTTTCTTTGTTTTTCTAAATAAGCTTTGTCTCTAATTTAAGTCAATTCTTTCTTATGTATTCTAAAACTTTTGTCAGTAAATCAAATCCTCTCTCTTCCATCTTAAATTTCTCCAATTAACTGCCTCAATTTTAAGCCAAAAGCACGTTTAAGTCTACCCTAGCTTTAAAAACTTACCAATCTTTTGCTATTCTCAAATGCACAATAAACATAATACCAAAAACATGTATTCAGCACCTCCTTCTCCCCTAAATCCAACTACCAAGTTCGGATGACTGCTTCCAAAATGTTCAATATGGACTGAATTGCGCCTCCACAAAATTCACATATTGAAGCCTCAACCCCAACATGATTTTCTTCGGAGATAAGGGGTAATTACAGTTAAATGAGGTCATAACAGCAAGGCCCTAGACCAACAGGCCAAGGAGAGAGGCCTCAGGAGAATCCCACCATGCTGGCACCTTTATCTTAAACTTCAAGCCTCAAGAACTGTGAGAAAATAAACTTCTGCTGTAAGCCACCCGGGCTGCAGAATTTTGCAATGGCAGCATGAGTAGACTAATGCAAAGTTCTTTTCCATTCTCTAATATCTGTGGCTAAGGCTTTTACATTTATTAGACAAGTTAAATTACCTTGCTAAGTCATTTCCCAGTCTATATTCACTCAATCACTCATTCGGAAAACCTTTACTGAGCACCTACTATGTGCTAGGCAAAATGAGGAGGAGAAACAAAGGACTGTCCTGAGGCCATTATTCCAATGAGGAAAACAAATACATGAATGAGTTAATCAGAGACTATAGTGAGTGCCAGGAAGGAAATAAACAGAAAAATAAGACAAGAAACAACTAAAGAAGGTGTTTTAGATGGGAGGGGAGGCAAGAAAAGCTTTTGTGAGGAGGACTTTGAGCCCTGGTGGATGAGAAGGAGCTGGTCTTGCCAAAAGCATCCCTGCAGAGCTAGTAGGAAGCACAGAAGCTGAGACACAGAAAAGGCTTGGGTTTGAGGAACAGAAAGGAGGGTATGGCTAACTCCCAGCAAGGTGGAGAGTCTGGGACTCCTCCTCCTCTGTTCTATGCTTCAGTCCCTCATCACAGCTCTTTTTTTTAAAAAAACATAATTATACGTATGTCCTGCTCCAATGCAAAATCCTCGCATGCTCTACATAGCTTACTGACATTTGAAGCCTTTTTTTAAAATGCTTGTTCTAAGCTACCTTTGTGGCCTCAATTTACTCACATTATATCCCAGCCATTTCAAATTATGTGTTGACAGACAAAATGTACTTTTCTGCCTTTGCATCTTGGGGACAAGGAACATCATGTGGAGAAAAAGCATAAGCTTGGAGTTGGACAAACCTGTGTTTCCATTCTCACTCCCATGGTTTTACTTGGAAAAAGTTGGGTTAGTCCTTTTTCCTCCCTGACCCTCAGCTTCTACATATAGAAAGTGGGGTTGATAATACCGTTCAGAGCATTATGGTAAGAATTGCTGATAATATATGTAGAAGACCTAGCAGTATACATAATCATTATTACTGGCACATATTGTTTCCTCTATTGGAATGCCCTCCACATTTCTTTACCTGATAACCTTCCTGTATCTTTCCAGACCCGGCCCAAATGACACCTCCCCTTTCAAGCCTTCTCTAAATCTTACAGACAATGTAATTATCTCCTCTATGTTCCCATAGCATGATATATAAACTACAATCAGAGCACTGTTCTGTAATTACAGGCTTTTACATCTCTCTCTCTCCTCTAGAACAATTCTCTCTTTCAGGATAGGAACTGTAACTTATTAGCAGTTACATCATCAGAGCTAGCAGAGTCTGGTGAATTGTAGGCATTAAATATGTTTTGGTTGAATAAATGAATGAAATATACATTCCATTCCTACCCCAAACCAGTATAATTTTCTTACACCTCTATTACTCAACTTCCTCACAAGGTCTGCCAGTCAAGAGTCTTAGCAGCCACAACAGCTCCTTCAAGTTAGGATCATTTGAGGAGAGTAAAGTGATGACTTAAAAAGGTATGGCCTAGGTGCTGCAACACCACAGAGAACAGTGAAGTAAACTAGAATTAACAATGGGAGTTAGTGTGTGACCTGAAGTGTGAAGGGACGCAGGGCTTATCAGACCACGGGCAGAGAGGGGACTGTATGGAGAGGACATCCTGATAGGAGCTGGCCAATGAATGAAGCCTGTGCTGTCATTGCAGGGAGGATATGATGCTCAATCTCACTTTTCTTTCTCCATTCAATCCATTGCTGTGACTACCCAACAGCTGAACCTAATCAGAATCCAGACAGCCTTCTCTTCCCTCTTCTGAACATTTAGGTATGAGGCTTAAAGCATTGTAAGCGTGTAGAGAAGGGGAGAGGGGTACAGCCATGATCATGACAGTCCAGGAGGGAATCACAGAGCCAAGTGGGGTGAGGTAGCACAGAGAGGTGGCCTGGAGAGGAGTTTTAGAGTCCAACCATGGTGAGGAGGGCACCTGCACTGAGGAGTAGCCTGATGTGCAGTGTTAGAAGTCTAACAGGAAGAGGAAAATGCAAGGTGGGTGGCCTGTCATCAAGAGTCACAGCCTGTGTGTGATGAGGAGACCATCCACATGGCAGAGGTATGGTGGCCAAGATGGAAGACTGGCTACCTACAAGGCAATAATCAAATATCTAGATATATTAAGAGTAAGAGGAGCTGGTTTCTCACTGTCAGAGAAGTAAGAGACATCTATGGAAAGACAGAAAACTAGAATGGACCATGGGGTATTAGATTAGCATTGGGGTTAGTAGATTAGGATTGGAGGTATCAGTGTGAACTCATGGCTTACAAGATAGAGCTATCTGGAAATAAATGCAGATATAAATTGTGTTATGTTTATATATTACGTAAATAGGCTCACACACTTTCTTCTACATGACGTTCCTTGTCTCCAAGACAGAGAAGTTAAGGAAGCATTCACACACACATATACAGGTGCATGTACATGGGTATTCATACCTATACATAAGTGTAGTTTTCTGAGATCTCTCTTAGATGTAGGAACAGCAACATCCTAAGAAAAAAAGAGCACACCTTTCATGACATCTTGATTTCATGACATCCTCCACTAATGGGAACCATGGCTTCTTGAAGAAAGGGTTCATTCCTGGACTGGGGCAGAGAAAGTATACTATAAGATCAGAACACTTTAACGTGCTTCAAAATAAGGAAGTGATCAAAGAATGACTGAGGTTGAGCATGGTGGCTCACCCCTGTAATCCCAGTGCTTTGGGAGGTGAAGTTGGCCGGGGGGGGGGGGGACCACATGAGGACAGGAGTTCAAGACCACCCTGGGCAACACAGTGAGACCCTCTCTCTTAAAAAATAAATAAATAAATAAATAATAATGGAGACATGTCAGAGGGCACAGCAGCCAGCTTTAGTGGGCTCTTGTGGACCAAATGTGGGACAATTTAAGCATAATAGCCTAGTGAAAAGAAGGAAATAATGAAGGCATACATATAGATGCACACACACGTGTGTCTGTGTGTGTTTGTACATGAATTAATACATTGAAAATGAAGACGAACAGGATATTTACACAGTTTAAAAGAACTTCCTCACAAAATACTATTTAATCACAAAAGGGAAAGGATCAAGTTTACACTGGAAAAGCTTGACAAAACACTTTAATACAATGATCAAGTTAACAGCATCAGTACTGAGTCAAATCAAAGTTGTGTGCCACCTAACAGGATGCAAGAAGAACGCAACATCATTTACTGTATTTCTCCCAAAGGTACATAATCTGAATCTGAGTAGGAGACATTATGAAAACTCAAATTGGTTTATAACATTCAAAAGTGTCAAGGTCATGAACATCATGGAAAGACTAAAGAACTGATCCAAATGAAGGAGACTACAGAGACATGACAACTCAATGCAGTGACAGATTTAGTACTGGATGCTGTTGCTAAACGTGACATTACTGGGACAACTGGCTAAATTTGGAGAGAATCTAAGAATTACATGATAATCATCACTGTTAATTTCCTGATTTTCACTGGTTACACTGTGCTTATGTAAGACAACACATCCTTGTTTATAGAAAATACACCTTTTGGCTGAGCGCGGTGGCTAATGCCTGTAATCCCAGCACTTTGGGAGGCCGAGGCGGGTGGATCACCTGAGGTCAGGAGTTCAAAACTAGTCTGGCCAACATGGCGAAACCCCATCTCTACTAAAAATATAAAAAATTAGCCAGGTATGGTGGCAGGCAGCCATAGTCTAGCTACTCGGGAGGCTGAGGCAGGAGAATCGCTTGAACCCGGGAGGCGGATGTTGCTGTGAGCGGAGATCACGCCACTGCACTCCAGCCTGGGTGACAGGGTAAGACTCCATCAAAAAAAAAAGATAAAAAGAAAATACACCTTTCAAGTCATCATATATTGGGGGAGAAAGTGACACTGGATCATCTGGCTGCAAACTTATTCTCAAATATGCCTTCACATTTTCTAAAAGTTTATGATTATTTCAACACTTTTTTCAAAAGACGATGGAGGGCACAGGCCCTCCTGATACAGTAGTCCACATACAGGCTAGCCTTCTGGAGAAAAGCAGCACAAAGAAGACTGAAGTGTGGATGTGAAGGGATAAATGAAAGATATCTTACTTAGTCTCCAGTGACTTCCTATTGTACATTTGACACTATTGCCTATATATGATTGGCACATTGTACATTTGACACTATTGCCTATATATGATCGGCACATTGATGATCTCTCATGGATTTGTTATTTTCTATCTATTTTCTGGCTCTTTCCCATACTCTTTTTTATCCACACTCTCCACAAATGCATGTACTTCTCTGTGATGACTATGCTATCTCCCAATCTCATCAAATCCCATAGCAGACACAGTAATCTATGTATATGTTATCGTTAACTCCATCTTCTACTGTCTTAAATCCTGCACACATAATGATTGTCTGGACATTTCAAATAATGGGAGAATTTCAATCCAATATGTTAAAAATAAAACTCAATTTCGACTTGTCTTCAACAGGCGCTGTTAATTGCCTACGAAGCATCTACTCCAACCTGTGTATCCCCTGATAAAACTTCTAAAAAACAGATTTTTACAGTATCTCTGACCTCTACCACAAGTGCACCATTTTACTTCAGGAGATGATGAACACACTCTCTGAGCTCCAAGGACAGGCGTATTGGGTTTAGGCCAATTTGTATATTCCATTCCCTTGGCTACAGTCATTGTTTAAGAAATGCTCATGTGATCTAAACGGTACTATTAGTGTGAATCTTAGGTCTTTTGCATGAAATACTAGTATTCTCCCCATGCACTGAGGCAAGTGCTCACATCTTGATTCGGGTAGCCATCCTACACAAAGGGATTAGGGTTTAGAAAATGTCAACAAGGCAGAAGATTTTATGAATTATTTATTTAAATAATGAAATGGTCCTTCAATAATAACTGAGACCTAGGACCAAGAACAAGAAGCCCACCCAAACTTCTGTCTTCTAATTAACTGAGCCAATAAATGTCCTTTTATGACTTAAAAATCTTTGAGTTGGACTTTCTTTTACTTGCAGTATGTGTGAAGAATAAACTTAAGTATAAAACTAGATGCAGCAATGTGATAAAACAACTAGGGGTAAATTAAAAATATAATCTAAGATAAACAGAACTCTAAAAAACAGAATGAGAAGTACAAATATAGGAAAACAATACACCCAGAAAGATTGCCTTAACAGCTGGCATTGTCAAGATAAATGCGAAACTCAGCTCCCATATTTTCAGGATGTAATACTGGAATGAACCCGTTTCATTTGGGTCCAGAGTAGGAGGCCCTTTTAGGACTACTTCATACTAGAAAGAGCAGAAACTTGGGGTAGTCAAAGGAGGAAAACAAGAAAGAGAGGAGTTTCAGATTTTGTAAAATATGTGAAGACGTAATTGAAATTTTAGGTATTTCACATAATTGTAGGATCTTCCACTGGCTCAAATAAATCTATGTAATCAAATTCACATTTCCATGCCATCTCCACTCATTATGGCCATGAAATAGTGGTGCTCATCTTCATTTGGACATTTGCAATAAGCTAGACTAAAACAGCAGCAGTTTTGCTTGTTTGTTGCACCAAGTCACCCGTCCCTTTCTGCTAGAAAAGAGGGTTGAGCCCACCTTGAGCAGAAAGAGAGCATACTAGCTCTAAATTTCTTGCTATAAAATGCTGACAGGCCCACAAAGCTTCTCTTTCTTAAGTTACTCTAGAAAAAATCTCTAGTTGCCTTCTAGACCTTTAACAATCCCATTTCATAGCTGTCATTTATTCCTATTCATCCTGGGTAGAAAATATGTCTGGAATTCATTCCTTCCATTTCCAACTCCAATACCAAGGTCAAACATTTATCTCATATCTCAACTACTGCAACTGTCTCCTAACCAGCCTCTCTGTGTCTTATCTTTCTGCTGTCCAATCCATCATTCACAGAGATACCTGCTCCCAAAAAAGAAATTAAGGACTGCATTTTATTTATCCTTTGGATTCTCTTCCCTTCTTCTATGCCCAGGCACGAAAACATGTGTTTAAACTATTTCTTGCATGTCATTTCCCAGCCGTCAAGTTTTTGATGGTACCTACTGGTTTCAGAAAAAGTTCAAAGAGTTTAGCCTACAATCAGGCCATCAAGGTTGTAGACCATATTCCCCCTCAGCAGAATAGCCCACCATTTTCTCCTTTAGGTGGCTCCAGTCATACAGAGATACTAAGTCTTCTGGAACATATAAGCAATATGTCTTTGTGAATGGCATACCTTTCCTTTGTAAAATTCACTTTTCTTTGGCTCTACTCAAGAAACACCTACCAGTCCTTTAAGGTTCAACTTAAGCATCCTCTCTACTATAAAAATCTTCTCCAATACTACATTCAGATTAAACTTCTTCATCCTCTACATCTTCAAAAGACTTTCTTCATACTTCTATTATGACATTTATGTGATTCTAACTGGTTTTATACTAAACTTGGTAAAACACTTATCCATTTATTAAACTTGTTTTCTAGTAGTGAGCACAGAGTATTACACTTGCGTATGAAGTTGTTTTTCTCCCTTCTGTTATTCTTCCACAAGATTCATTCTTGTATCCTCCACAAGATCCATTCTTGCGTATAGTACACAACACATGCTCAGTAAATATTTCTGAATAAAAAAAGTTTCTCAATGGACTAAGTGTTATTCAAGGAGGAGCACTGTGCCTTATTCAATTATATTTCTCACAGTGACTACAAAAAACTGAGTAACACAAACTGCTAGAGGTTGAAGAAAATATTGGGCTTAGATTCTGGCCATCAATATTTGACTAAAACTAAGACAATCTGTTATTTCTTCATTACAAAAATATTTATTGAGTACATTGTTGATATGTTTTGGGGGTTTTGTCCCCTCCAAACCTCATGTTGAAATGTGACCTCCAATACTGGGGGTGGGCCTAGTGGGAGGTGTTTGGCTCATGGGGGCAGATCTCTCATGAATGTCTTGGTGCTGTTCTCATAGCAGTAAGTGAGTTTTCCCTCTGTGAGTTCAAGACAGATCTGGTTGTTTACAAGAATCTGGTACTTCCTTCCTCTCTCTCTTGCTCCCTCCCCTGCCATGTGACATGACTTCACCTTCTACCAAGAGTATAAGCTTCCTGAGGCCCTCATCAGAAGCAAATGCCAACAGTATGCTTTGTGTATAGCCTGAAAAACCATGAGCCAAATAAATCTCTTCATAAATTACCCAGCCTCAGGCATTTCTTTATAGCAATGCAAATGGACTAATGCAGCTGTAGATGCCAAACCTTATTTCTGAAGCTGGAGACAGATTTGTAAACAAGATAAACTACACCTGTGTTGGAGTGGAAGAAATTGTTGTATAAGCTAATAAATCAGATCTTTCCCCTAAAAGTTTCTAACACCTAAATTCTAAGTCACACAAGCTTATAACTGAAGAATCATCAGTGGCTCCTCCCTATACCTGCTTCAAGTGTTATTTGACAAAATGTAAAATTGCGACTACTGGAGAACAAGGTGGTGAAGGAGAATGAGGATAAGGATGATGACGGCTGCATTTTTCTTCTCCTCTTTAATTTCAATTCGATCCTCTAAAATCAAACCCTCATTATGCCTTTAGGGAAAAACTAAAATTCCTTTCTAACTATTCTTTCTACTTTCATGTTTCCCATGCCTATCATTCTCTTTCAGTACTGTCAGAATAATTTCCTTAAAAAGTAATGGTCTTATTACATCACAGCTCCATTCAAAATCTCTCAATGGCTTTGTATTACAGACACAGGGAGAACACCATTCAGACTCCTCAGCTTCATATTCAAGGAATCTTCCAAAGTCAACTTCCAATCTGTCCTTCCAAAATCATTTGCACCATTCTTCCTACAATCCAGACTTCCACCAAATTAGCTTTTGATTTTGTACCCCTGGACTCTCACTTGGCACTTTTCCATTCATTTTATTCAAATTCTACCTCTATATCTCAAGGCCCAATTCAAGAATTTTAAATTTGACTCTGATATTTCCATTCTGCATATAAAAGTACAATATACTTTGTACGTTTCCCCTCAAGCTTACCTGTTTCTAACTCATATTTTGGTTATTTACAAATACAGTTTATGTATCCAACTACAGTGCATTTAATCACTCATTCAATAAGCATTCACTGTCTTGCTATTACTCCAAAGCACCCAGAACATATCATATTCAGGGTAAATATTAAGTAAATGTTATTGAAAGAGAAAAAACTTCTATTGAAATGAAAACGTACCCAAAATCAAAATAATCTCTTTCTAAATATGAACAATAATCACCACCAAAGAGATACATATAAATTGTAGCAAACTGTTGCTTATCATATTTAAATATGTATGAAAGAAGATGGGTAAGTCAATAGAAAACAGAAGCAAATAAAAAGCTAAGAAAACTTATTCAAAGTAATATGGAAATATTGAATGAATTTTGTCCACTTCAATTCATGGATGCACCTATCATCTCAAGACACAAATTCATAAATATACATGCATTAAGTCCATCAATTGAAAATGATGCACAGTTTCAGAATTTACTGAAATAAGAATCATAAGGGAAGGTTTCCTAGACAGCACTTAATAAATTTTGTGAAATTTAATAAAAGTTTATGTGATAAAATTTTTTTCCTTTTCTTTCCTAAGCAAACAGCTTTAAAAGATGATTGATGGCTGCCATTATGGGTCTATATTTGTATTTCCTCATTTTAGAAGCTTTTCAAAAATATAAAAATACACTTAAAGCATTTCCAGTTATATTTTAAAAATGGTAAAAGGTGATTATTTATAGGCAATCATATTCATACTGATAGACTCTCAGAGAGCAATTGCAAACATAAATTTTAAATGCCTTTTGGAAATAGTTGAGGATGAAAACATTTACATAATTTTTTAGAAACCCTAGCTTTTTATTGCTGCATTTCAGTATTCCCTCTGGGCAAAGGAGCAGCTACTCTAAAGATTTATTTGATAATGGAATGTTTGATTTCTTTGTTTTCCCTTTCCAATGTAAGTTTATAGTTTTCACTCTGCCACAATGTACCGTATTTTAAAATTTGAATTGGCTCACTATTAAGAATAAAAATGGTTCTGTTTTAGAGGATTAAATAGGCTAATGACAGCAATAAATAGATACGCATAAATTACAGAAATTACTATATCCATATATAAGTCATCTTTGATAATAGACCTTCCACTTCATCATAATATAACTAGTGGCTGGTATCAAATGTCTAAAACTTCTACTTACCTGCCTATCCACTTCTGGGAGCAAAAGCAGGAGGTATTGTTGAAAATGCTGAGGTAAGGAAGCAAACGTATGTTTATTTATTAATGCCCTCAAGTTAGTGTTGACAAGAATAGATCCTGGGGTTTCTATGTCAATGTCCTCAGCTTTGGTCCATTTCAAGTGCCCTGTGATGAACAAGCAAGAGGCATGAATTTACTACAGGTAGAGGGAAATGTGTACGTATGTACACACAAACACAGCCACATATATCTAGTGAACATGTATATTCAATTATATGTTTACTTCTACCCGTTTTACAAATGGTATTTCAGAAAAGAAATTCCCAAAGCTTCTTCCATTATGTGTCTGTCTGTCTTCAGTTATCTTTAGTTTTCATAATGTATACTTTACTCAATATCTTCTCTACTTTTAGCTCAAAGTAGCACCAGGTTCCAATAAAAAAATTTTAATTGTGAGCTTCCAATTAATCAGCATTTTCAAAAACTCTGAATGCCTGAATAGTAACAACTACAATTTATGTAAGTTCTATAAGACCTAAGGCTAATGATAACAGAAACAACCGTACTGTTAATTTTAATAGAGATACTGATAGCAAAAATAGCTGTGTGTTCCTCATGTGTCAGGCAGTGCACTAAGCACTGGATTATTTCAGAAGGTTCCTATTCAGGGCATTTCTGGGGGTGATAATTTAAAAAGCATTGTTTTAAAAAAACCTTAGGTTCGGCACAGTGGCTCATGCTTGTAATCCCATCACTTTTGGAGGCTGAGGCAGAAGGACTGCTTGACCTCAGGAGTTTAAGGCCCGTTTGGGCAATATGGTGAGACCACATCTGCACAAAAAAAAATTTTTTTTAATTAGGTAGGTGTGGTGGCATGCACCTGTGTTCCCAGCTACCCCAGAGTCTGAGGTGGGACGATCACTTAAGCCCTGGAGGTAGGGGTGCAGCGAGCCATGACTGCGCCACTGCACTCAGCCTCAGCGACAGAGTGAAACTCTCTCAAAAAATAAAAAATACAAATAAATTAGCCACTAGGTCTGAAATGCAAATATGCTCTGCAGGATGATTCCACAACTCAAGGCACACTGACCTCCAACAGAAGGCTGTATGTAGAGTTCACATCTCAAAATCATGAGACCCAAGAAAATAACATATCATAAGGGACAGTCAACTGATGCAGCAAACACAGACAGAAGAATTACCATTCTGTTACTTGAGCTACGATAATGACTTGAATGTGATTTTATATAAAGAGTATGTTTTAAATCAGAGGTCAGAAAATTATGGCTCATGATTTATATCTGGTCCAATGCCTGTTTTAGCAAATAAAGTTTTACTAGAACACCATCATGTCCAATTGTTTATATGTTGCGTATGTCTGCTTTTGCACTACGATGGGGAGCTGAAGAGTTGTCACAGAAATCACCTGGCCTGTAAAGCCTATAGTATTTACTCGCTGGCCCTTGACAGAAACAGTTTGCCAATCCTTGTTTTAAATAACTAAAGACAAAAGAGTGACTTTTTTAAATTATGAAAATATAAGATACCATGATAAAAGAACAGTCAAATTTTAAGGAGAACCAGATAATACTTCTAGAAATACAAATTAAGTTAAGAAATTTAAAATTTTTTCAGTGGACATAGCAGGGGAAAAAATTATTGAGTAATTAAGATACAAACTTAAGGAAAATATATAGAGGGCAGTATAAAAATGATGAGTCAAAATGTGATAGGGAATAAATACAAAGAATGTAATAAGTCAAAATGCATATTTATAGAAGTTTCTGAATTTTAAAAAAAAACACAGATTGCAGAGAGGCAATATTTGAATAGCTAATGACTGAAATATTTTTCAGAACTGAAATAATGATTAAAGTTCTTAAATAAAGCTACATACCAAATCTCAAGAAAGATACCCATTCCTCCATCTAGTGTGTTGAAATCTCCAAACACCAATAATAAAAGGAGTATCTTAAAACCATTTTTAACAAAAAATTGATTATTTCCAAGAAATTACAATGTGATGGATAGAAATATTATCAATAAATTAATAAAGACAGTGACATCTCTTCAAAAGGGCAAGAGAAACTCTGTCAATTTAGAATTTCATTTGTAACTATGTCTCTAAAAAATGACACTTATAGCAATTATAAGAATGTTTTTGGTATCCTAAATCGAAACTCTATCCCTTAGAGAATCTTGCTGAAATAACCACTAGTGTATGTTCTTAACAAATAAAGCAATTATATCAAAGAAGAAATGCAATGGTTGCAGAGGCAATGATAAGCAAAGTGACTAATAATAGACATGAGTAAATCCAAACAAACATTCATTGTAAAAAATAATACTAATGACCTACGGAGGAATCAAAGTGGAAATAAAATAATTCACAATAACTGTAGGCAACATGGTAAGATGTAATTGAAATGAGAACACTATAAAACTCTGGTATGCTCTGGGAACAAGAGAGATATGAACTAGTTCTTTATTTCATTAAAACTCTGTAAGTAGCTATTGGAAGAAAAAAAAAGAATTCTAATTTCCAAATAAATGGATAGATGGAAAAACTCAATCAAAAGGAAGGCACAAAAGGAGGAAAAAAATTTGAATAAAATTAAGCACAAAACAATCACAATAAAGGTAACTGGATTTTCACATTAGATTTAAAAAGTAACAACAACCATTTACTTGCTGCTTAGAAGAAATACACATAAAATAAAAATTATATGGAAAGAATAAAAATTTAGAAAATGAACAATAAACTAAAAACTACTAATCAGAAATTCAAAACAACAAAAAAGTCATACTGCAATATTAACATCAGACCAGATAAACAAAGGTAAAAAAATATATTATTAGGGATGAGAAAGATCATTCCTTAAGTGTATAAGGAATAATTTACTGGGAATATATAGTGACCTTGAACCTACATTCATTTAAATAGCACAGCCTCAAAATGTCAAATTCAGGTAATAAAAAAGAAACTGACATCACATAATGTTACCAGAAAGTCTTAACATACATTACCAAAACCTGATAGATTGGATCAAAATAATTGTCTTAAGGCTACAGAGAACTTTTACAACTCAATGATCAATCTAGAACCAATGACTTTAACACAGGGCATTGTACTGAACCATTAGAGAAAGCATGTTTTTCCCCCAGGATTCAAAAGCAGCAAGAAAACAAAACACAACACAACTGTCCAGTGAGTCTCAACAGATACTGAAGAATAATATACAGCCTAATCTTTCTGTCCCAAATTAAATACAGTACCATATTAGAAAGGTATCGATTATCTAATACCCTACATATCCATTATATGTTTAGATGTTCAAAAGCACACTTGCATGTGCTTTACACGTTACAGAAAAAAAAATTGTAACGGAAATTATAAAGTATTTGAATTTTTAAGGATACCGAAATTTTTGAAATGCCACTCAATTGGTTTTAAAGGTAAACTGCATATATTAGAGGGTAGAAAAAAATTGAAAATTAAAGGCTTACATGTAAAAATAATGAAATTAATAAATGAACTAAAGAATAATAAGAAAGAAGGAAAGATGAGAAGAAAAAAGCAGACATTCGTTAAACAGAAAAGAATAATGAAAACCATCAACAATAAAAAAGTATTTTTTATTAAGCTATTAAAAGACATCTCTGGCCTGAGATGGTATAAACAAATGTGAAGAGGAATGAAAGGTAAGGACACAATACTTGACAGAGTACATATCTAAAGGCAGATGTAATTAAAAGTAGATTTTAAAAAGCATAATATTATGACTCTTTGCAATGTCATTGAATACAAATATTTTAAGCTTTATACATTTCCAAATTTAACCTGAAAAGAGAATGATAAATGTGTAAAAACTTTTTAAAAAATGAATCAGTATGCAACGCCCTCTTTCCCACGTACACACAAAGCACAAATTATAAATGGCTCTAAAGATAAACTTTATGTGAGGTGGGAGACTTACTTTCTTGACCTAGTCTCCGGAACACCCTATTTCATTATACACATATTTCCGAAAAAAAGAAAAAACTTCTTCAATTGACTTTATAAAAATAACACAATCTTTATTACAAAAGAAAGAGCAACAAGACAATAAGAGAGAGACTGTATTAGCCAATCTTACTTATAAATACATAAAATTTTACAAGTTGTTTCCATTAAAAAAATCTAATATTTGTTGAGTTGAGATGTTGGGTATGTAGGTGTCTGTTCTACTAGCATCTGTATTTTTCCATATGTTTGAAATATTTCACAATAAAAAACTTAGACCAGAATTAGGAAGAAGCTTCTTTTCTCAGAAGTAGAGGCAAAGGCCAAACCTAGAGGCAAAAATGTTAAAAAATATATATATAGAGAAAAAAATTTGCTTCTTATTATATGGCATAAATATTCTCATGTAACAGAGCTGAGGTCATTTATTGAGAGTAACTCTGATTGGAGGAAATGTTAGCAAACTGAGAAAAATGTAAAACGTTTTATTTTCTACTTCCGAAACATGTTATGAGCAATGTGAGAAATAGGAACTTACACTGCTATTATTTAGCATGGTTCAAAATGTTTAAGAATATCATAGAATAAAGACACTTCAGAGAGGCACACAGTCTTTTATGACAAAGTCAAAAGAAGATCTATTTCAAAGATGTCCACCTAAGCAAAAATGTGTTTTATGATTTTGGAACAAAGAGAAGATGAACTAAATTTGTTGCCACAGAGGATGTTTAATTCCATTTTAATTATCCTTACACGTGTACTCTTAATTGGCTTAAGAATAATCCAATTATATATGATTGTCTTATCTCATTAAAGTTGGTACCTCATATCTCCCTATAGTACCCAGAGAAGGAAAAAAGATGTAGTCATTTTAGCGTTTAATTCCCAGACACTTAGCCTAGAGGGTCTGAGGTAGGGCAAAGGGGAAAAGAACCAACAATTGCTACGTTGCCACAGTCTATGCTATACAAGAAGACACCTGACTGATCTCATGATAAAAATCATGGGGAATGTGTTCCATTAGGGTCAGGGAAATTCTCTATTATCTTGGCCACAGGGAATTTGAAGACCACAATTTGTGAAAGTTGCAGGCTCCAGAACACTTATTGATCACTGGGTAGTCTGCTGGCTTCAGGACTCACATTTCCCAGAAGGGAACCCACACAAGAATTATGCATGAAGTGTGCACACACAGAGATGCAGACACACTCACATAGAGAAGCAAACACAAAAGACAGACCAGGCAGACAAGAAGCAGTGCTCAAACAAACACAGAGTTCAAAACCAAAGAGTTCTTCATGATCTCAAGGAATTAGAGAGGAATGATTCTGAAAAACAGCTCTGCTAGGTGTAGTGGCTCATTCCTGTAATCTCAGCTACTCAAAAGTCTGAGGTGGGAGGACTGTTTGAGGCCAGGAGATCCAGACTAGCCTGGAAAACAGCAAGATCCTGTATCCAAAATAAATAAATAAATAATAAATACATAAATAATAAAATTAACATTGGCATAATGGCGCATGCCTGTAGTCCCAGTTACTTGGGAAGATGGGGCAGAAGGGTTTCCTGAGCTCACGAGTTTGAGGCTGCAGTGAGCTATGATGGTATCACTGCACTTCAGCTTACACAAAAGAGCGAGACTATGTCTCTAAAATGAAATTAAATTAAATGGCGCTCAGAGAAGAAAAATCGGCTTTCAAAGAATAAAGACTAATGGGAAAAATATCTATCAGAAGGCAAAATCTAATCAATACACAACATGAATCCACGTAGTCTTCACAAATGAAGAAATTGTGTAAAAAGTCTACATGGAGCACTGAGTCCATTAAAATATAGTACCAGGGTTAATGAACTATAGGAATTATGGTTAAACAAACAGAACATGAATGTTATCAACTTCGATATTCAAAAAGTATTGCAATGAAAACATGCAGGTAGGAAGGTCTGTAGTGTCATTATGTCTCTATCTTTTTATAATACATTGTCCAAAGTTGAAATGAGTAGTTAAAAAGGTAATCACTCTTATTTCAGTTTCTCATATTTGTAATAACTCTGGAGAAAACTTTTAGATATAAATATATCTTGTGGCAATATTTAACAATTTTGTTTTTTAGTTTTACTTTTTTATTATTTAATCTAAAATTAATTAAATTTTGTACTTTTAATTAAAATGGTATAATACAGGTTTTCTAATATCCCTGGCTATAGATACACAGTAAGAAATGTCAAATAATGTTTATAATGCACTGGAGATAATTATTTTGTATGAAAAGATGTGGGGTTATTATTCAAACTTTATTTTTATATTTACGCTTTGATTTATTTAAAGAGTATGTACCATTTTATAAAACCAACAAAGCTATAATTCTTCACTCCAAAAACATTAAACCAAATAAAATACATTGGAATGAATCCCAGAAGTTAAGCCCACCAAGGACATTTATTAAAACCCCCTCGGAGACATCCATTAGAAGCTTAGATTTGTTTAGCAAGCACTTTTTAAACTCTTACTATGTGACTGGGTAGGAAGAATTATAATTAAAACTAGTTTAGGTCAATGACCTTGAATTCAAGGAACTTACATTTTAGTTAGAGAAAATTGTAAGATATCAAGATGTAGAAAACAAATGGTAAGAGTATATTACTAAAGAACTTTTAAAGCATTCACAAATCTATGTTCTAAGTGCCATGAAAACAGTGAGATGATAATGTATTAGGGTTGTCTCAGAAAACTTCATGGGGGAGGGTTTTAAGTGGTTTATCCTTTGCTAAGACAAGGAGAGAGGGTATTATTAAAACAACTGATTAGGCAAGAAAAACATATGCTTCAAACCGCATTTGCAGCAGGCACCTACCCTTCATCCCAGCAGATAAAGTTTCTACTGCCTGGTTATTTGGTAGTCTAACATTTACTGTTAAAATAATTTTCAAGGTCTATAATAAAGGAGTCCTTGTAGACATCATTAGCATTTGTTTTATGCATATCAGAACAGTGTTTTCTATTGTACTTGATTAAGAAATAGGAAAGGGACCACCAAAGTTTTGTTTTGTTTCATTATAACCTCATCAGAGAAATACATACCATTTTAGAAGCACTATATTTTTCAACTGCACTCACCCCGTGACCAAGTCTATTCAATCAGTGGGCTACTCAGAGAAATATCATCATAGTTTTCATACATAACCCTGGCCATGGGCAAACAAACAGAACAAAAGAAAAAACCTACATCAACAGTCGTAGCTTCCCAAGCTGGGTGGTATATTTCTCAGGAGAACTTCGAGGTTACCATCAGAATTAGAATGACTGAATATTTTTTTTTTTTTTTTTTTTTGAGACGGAGTCTCGCTCGTCACCCAGGCTGGAGTGCAGTGGTGCCATCTCAGATCACTGCAAGCTCCGCCTCCCGGGTTCACGCCATTCTCCTTCCTCACCCTCCCGAGTAGCTGGGACTACAGGTGCCCGCCACCATACCCAGCAAATTTTTTGTAGTTTTAGTAGAGACGGGGTTTCACTGTGTTAGCCAGGATGGTCTCGATCTCCTGACCTCGTGATCCGCCCGCCTCGGCCTCCCAAAGTGCTGGATTACAGGTGTGAGCCACTGCACCCAGCCAACCGAGGAATTTTTTTCTTTTATTTTCAACTTAAGATTTAAAATTGAGATTGAGGAATTTTGAAGCTGCTTCTTCTTATTGTTGTTTTATTGTGCGATTTAACCCTCTCTAGGGAAGCTGAGCATGAAAGGGTCTGAGGGGGTCCATGGTGCCTCCTGTACTGAAGAGTGTTGAGAGAACATACTGGGGTCCATTGTCTCTTAGGCTACACTCCTTAGATGCTAAGGCCCAAGTGAAACTCAGGCCTTGCACAGGGTGAATATCTTGCAATCTGATAAAGCAACTAATTGCTAGAAATCAAGAGGAAGCACTTAGGGGACAATCAGAAGAATTTTCTATCCTTTTAGGAAAATATCACAACGAGAAAAAAATTGTAGACTAACACCCTGAACTCTGGTTTTCACTGGATTTTGTTTCAGAGTTATTAACTTAAATTAGAACAGACTTACAGCATTTGTTTTAATTCAGCATGGTTTCAACAGGTTAGGACTTATACATACCTACCACTACCTAGAGAAGGCAAGGACAGTAAAAAAACCTCATTTCCAAGACCATATGAATTAGATGTCTAACTCAGGTGGAAAAAATAGAAGAGGGAATACAGGCTGTCTCTATCTGGCTGGCTAAAGGATATGAGGTGGGATCACTCCTTTGCACTGATTCTGCTACATGCTGGTATGCAAAGAATGACCTTCTCCACAAACACAGGATCATTTTTATTCAAGAAGATAGGAGGAGCTTCACTATGGACACCCTAGGATGTGTCATTCATTCATCCAAACTTCTAGGCCATTCAGTTAATTAGAATCAGTCATTCATTCCGAACTCATTGAGAACCTACTAAACAGAAGGGCTATGATGGTTGTAGTAAGGACTACAGATGTAGACAGAAAGGCCACTGTTCCAAGGAGTTAACAACTTAATGGAAAAGAGCAGAATGTATGTAAATAACCCTTACAGAGTATTAAATATCAGTCTGATTCTAACAGGGCATTAAAAACATCATTGTCTAAAAAAGACATGGGTGGCTGGGTGCGGTGGCTCACGCCTGTAATCCCAGCACTTTGGGAAGCCGAGGCAGGTGGATCATGAGGTCAGGAGATCGAGACCATCCTGGCTAACATGGTGAAACCCCGTCTCTACTAAAAATACAAAAAATTAGCCGGGTGTGGTGGTGGGCGCCTGTAGTCCCAGCTACTCGGGGGGTTGAGGCAGGAGAATGGGGTGAACCTGAGAGGCAGAGCTTGCAGTGGGCCGAGATCGCACCACTGCACTCCAGTCTGGAGTGACAGAGCGAGACTCCGTCTCAAAAAAAAAAAAAAAAAAAAAAAGACATGGGTTACTTTCTGGAGATGGATACATTTAAGGCCCATCCTTTCATTCCATGTTTTTTCATTTTCTACTGCTGGGCATATATTGGAAACTTTGAAAGTACTACTGACTTCATTTGCACAAAATAAGCCATTCCATTCAGCTGCTTGATAGGTTAGTCAGCCAGTCACAGTTCCTACCCAGTAAACACTTGCAGTTTATTTTTGACAGAATTGTACTTCAACTGGCTTATTTTAAATCTCACCTTCTTCCTCCTTGTGTTTGATACAGGATAGGGTGAGAAATCTTACAATTGCTAGCTCTCCTTCCATGTGTAGTTAGACCTGCACTTTAACACCTATGGTAGTCTCACCATGTCATTTCTTGTATTTCCCTCAGTGGCACCTACAGGTCTAAAATATAGGTTAGATGATTTGACATTCAGATTCTATCCAAAATGAATGGCTTAGACTTTGGAGTTAGATATGCCTTGGTTTGTATCACTTAGCTGTGTCATCTTCATGTAACCTCCTTAACCCTTCAGGATCTCAGCTCCTTCAGCTGTAAAACAGACGTCATTCTACTGTACAAAATTGAAGTAAAATTAAAAGACATAACTTATGTCAAAATACCTAGACCATTCCATTATATATGGCCAGTGAATGTGACTTCACTTCTCCATTCCTCCATTAAAGTAGTTTCATTATCTCCATTACTTTGTAGTCTAGAACAAAGCAGGTTTGAAAGATCGGGGGCGCTCTTTCATTATCTTTTAATTTGCTAACAAGTCAGCGGAAATACTTCAGCAACACGATATTTAACACATAAGGTATTTAGTGGCATGCAGGATTTCCTAAAAGCAGGCTTGTATATCAGTCTTTATATCTTTCAGTTGACTCTCAGTATTAAAACAAATTCTGATTCTCTAATTCATTGAGCATGGACTTCAAGGTACAAAAATCAGAATACAAGAAATCCTGGGCCAGGCATGGTGGCCCACTGCAATCCCAGCACTTTGGGAGGCAAAGGCAGGCGGATCACCTGAGGTCAGGAGTTTGAGACCAGCCTGGCCAACATGGTAAAACCCTGTCTCTACTAAAAATACAAAAATTAGCTGGGCATGGTGGCAGTGCCTCAGCTACTCAGGAGACTGAGGCAGGAGAATCACTTGAACCTGGGGGCAGAGGTTGCAGTGAGCTGAGATGGCACCACTGTACTCCAGCCTGGGCAACAAGAGCGAAACCCTGTCTCAAAAAAAAAAAAAAAAAAAAAAAGACTGAAGATCTCAGCCCCTGAGAGGATACTGATAAGGGTATACCTTAGTAACTTTCGCTCCTGAAATTACTAAGGAAATAAATGGGGATGCCCCTGTGCCTTAAATTTTCGTACACTCATTACATGGCACTAACTTTACAGAGGTTGGTAGCTGTTTTTAACTAAAAGTCGCAGATGTTTAAATCCCTTAGTGTATGATAATGTGGTACTGTTTTGGATTTTTAGTATATTCTTTATCTATCATTCTCCCACTATAGTTTTCTATTTCAGAAGCTACTTATATTAAAATACTTACAACACCCAGAGTATTAGGAAAGAATATGTCCATGTATAGGTAAGTATGGTTATACACAAACATACCTTTTGGGATAGAGAATAACTAAAATTATTTGGCCTTAAAATAATGCAAAACAAAGAAGTATGCTATATTTAAAGACTTTAAATAAAAAAGAGATTTGGCTTTCCTAAAGGTCTCTTATTTAAATATAAATAAATCCTATTTAAAGTCTTTTTATTAGAAGTATGTCCCAAGATTTAGCAAAATGTCTGTCATATAGTAGCAACTGACAAAACTTTACTAAAAAAAAATCAGATAAAATCTTGAATTTTATAAACAAATACACTCTGCAAATAAGAATTATCTCAAGTTGCCAAGAAAGTAAGTGGCAGAACAGGTAATAAAGTTCACGTCAATAAATTTGCAGTTTCTGCCAAACATTTTACAAAATATTATAACGATCCAGGTTATTATCATGATCCTATTCACAGGTAAAACAACTCAGAGAAATGAAGCCATCAGGATCTAGGTACAGCAACAAGCCAGTGGCAGTTGAGAATTCTAATGTTCAAACCAGGATATGTTTATTTTTGTCTTTCTAATTCTCATGCTCTTTTCTCCCTGAATGCTGTTGGGGGTTCCTGATGAAAAGTTATCAGGAAAGAAGTATGTTGAAGAAAACCTGGTGCTGATTTGAAAGACCCGTGGCCTGTGTCTCCAACATTTCTCAGCAATTTTACATTTTTTCAGACAGGCACTACTAAATATTTTAAGAAGCATAGACAAAAAGCAAGGAAGAGCAATTTTACTGCAGCAGACCCCACTGACAATGTACTCTCCAGTTCAGTGAGCCCTTTATAAAGATTGCATTTTTTTCTTCCAAGACAGCATATTCCAATAAAGTGAAACCTAGTTGCACAGACAAAACACCGCACATTAGATAGTATCATGACCCGGCAGATAATTATTTTACATGTATCATTTTAAGTCTCATCTTTACCCTCTGCTTCATCCAATATTATCATTCACAAATTTAGTAATAGGCTTAAGACCATTCAGTTGTAACTAGAATGTTTCCTTATTTAGCATTCTTTTTGGTTTTGATAAATGGAGGGAAATTTTTATTTCCTTGTTTAATCATTAAAAAATGTTCTGAAAATTTTAGATAATTTATCTGAAAAAACACAAATTCCTAAAATGTGAAATGGCATAGTCTATTAAACACTCACCTAAACCAGACTTTTTTAATCGTTTTAAGTGCTGACTTGTTTGTTTTCCAGTGGGAGATTTTTGCCCATGTTTCATTTCTTTATCTGAACTGTCTGCTTCACCATTTTTAGATTCAGATCCTAAAAAAGGAAATAGTTATTATGTCATTATCTTCTCTAGCTGTCCTTGAAAAGAAAAATCTAAAATTGTTTGAGGAACTGTAGATATAATCTCCTTTTCTAGAGTTAATACACTACCTTTGGCCACAATCTGATTCCCCTACTGGATATAAAAAGAGAAGCCCAATAAATCAATCAAACAGAACAAAAAGCAAGAACAGATGGCCTAATAGTGGAGTCAAAACTACGTTCATTGATCTGATAGCTTTTAAAAGAAATAGAGTCAGGTCTTTTGTAAAATACACGAATAAGCTTGAACAATACTATGCCATTCTGAGACAACACAAGACAGACACGGAAAGATGAAAAAGAAAGGAATCTTGTAGAGAGGGAGAGATTATACCTTTATAAATAGCTTTATGTTGAAGTATGAACAGAAAATACAAACGTTAATCTACAATAAATAGAATAGTACATAGCCGATAAAGTGACACAAGGTAAATTAGAAGAAAAGGTCAGGGCTGCACTGGGGTGAGAAGAATGCTGCCAGAACACAAAAACTAATAAAAGGATTTCTGACTTTGCAGCACAGGACTGAAAAACAAATTCACACTCACAGAGAACTGCTTTTGATGGTATTACACATCAGCATGTGGTCCACCCTTAAAGTTCAACATTCAAACAAAAGCCAAAGCAACAACAACAACAAAATTCACCTACACATTTTCTTACACCTACTGTCATTAGCAAATGAAGACATTTGCTGATGATGAGGCAAGCAAGCTGCTACCTTTTTCTTTTCTAAACTGGAAATAGTCTATATTTTTGAATCACTGAGTCAAAGGTATAAAGAAATTAAACCAAACCTCAAGTGGAAGTATTATTCAGTTTCAGAAAAAAAATCATGACATCTCTTTCAGTGAGGAAGTCTCCTCCAGGAAGAAACTGGCCAAGCATATGATATTTCAGCTCTTTACCTGAAGGCGAATCCGACTGCTCATCAGACACCTTTAATGGTGTCAAAACAACACGAGGAACAGTCTTGTTTACCATCATTGAGACTCCATTTCTTCTTTTTTGCTGCTGCCTCAAAGCCTACAAAACATCATAAAAAGATATAACATAAAAATATAGCCAAAATAATTTCTCATAATTGAATTAAGTGACTCATTTGTCCATCATTACATAGAACCTCTTAAGAGACTTAAATTCCACAGAGCCCCTAATTTCTCAGGATTCTTAATAGTTACCTTCATGTCATTTTCCCTCAAAAGCATAAAATCAGGCTTTGGCAAAGGGTATAAGCCCGAGACCATTTTCAGTATAATTCTAACAACAAAGCAGCACTTAATGGTTTCTTCTACCTTAGCACTGTGGCTTGAGAGTCCATGGAATTTGAAACTATGACTCCCAAGTCAAATGAATGTAAAATAAATGTTTCGAAACCAGGATAAAAATATATGTGTCTGCACTTCTCTCGCAGGTGCGTCCTCTCCAGCGCACCGCTCAGTCAATCAAGTTAACACTGAGTGTCATCAGTATGTACAGCATGTAAGGACTACAGTATTGATGCACTCACTCAGCCGTGGGGAGCACTGCACAAAATCACTGAACATGGCAGGAATCTTTTATTTCTGTGAAGGGAATCAGTCCTAATCTTGGAAACCTTGCAGCACTTGGCTTCTGTCTGCTTGACTTTGGGCATTAACCTTCAGAACACGAACATGACAGATTCTAGCAAATCCAGGAAAAAATGAATATAAGAATAAATCTGTCCAAATGGGAGCACTTTGTGTTTCATAAATGAATCGACCACGGTGATGGTAATGTAATAAAAGACATTTAAAAGTTTTGAAATACAGCTTATCTAGCTGATCACTTTATACAGAAAATTACCTGTAATAAAAAGGGTCTTAAGCACACGAAACTGAAGAGCCATTAAATTCACAGCCACAGGAATGCTAAAACTCCTCAAAAGGTTAAAAGGCTGGCTTCATACTGCCTCAATCCTTTTTATTCCTAGTTTCTGTGTAATTTCTACCAATTTTACAACATCCCAGTTACTTGATTAATGTTCTTCGACTGAGAGTTGTCAGAATCTCCTGAAAGACTGCCTTGACTGTATTTCCCCTTGCTATCAAAAAACGATGTCCTTTTATTTGCAAAGGGTATTAGCTGATGTCCAACTTGTCAACCATAAGATTTAGCAATCAAATAATTATACAAGTGAAAATTAAATACCATTTAAATGAGAGAAAGCATTTAAATTATGCAGACAACTTATTCAGATAAGATTTAAAGCCTGATGAGAAAGTAAAGGCTTGGGAAATCCATTACAAATGATATGGTTGCTAATGATAACATAAGACATATTTTCTTTGATTCTTACATTTATTAAGTTTTCATAAAGTACCCTGGTACTATATATGGGAGAGGGGCAAAAAATACAAAGATTAATAAGATGCCATCCTTCTCACCTTTAGCCTGCTGTTATTAATATATTTAATGAGGACATATGTGTTATAAAATATTTAAGACATTTACTTTCTTCAAGGTGTATACATAATTGCACATAAATTTTGCACATAATTGAATCAATCTGTCTAGCATTGTATAAGAATTCAAAGTACTTTATAGAAATTAACCTATCAATCCAATAATAAAACAGAATACAGCAACATAGCATAGCAATTTAAATTACAATTAAGTCCATCTTTGCCCATTATGTAAGACTTCACAAAACAATTAAACCTGCATAAAGAGTGATCAATTTTTAGGAGTCTTTATAGCATATATTTAAACTACTTCTCATGGAAAAAAAAAATAGACATTTTAAAAATAGTCTGTGTGTGTGTGTGTGTGTGTGTGGTGTGTGTGTGTGTGTGTGTGTGGTTAGAGTTTATTTTAGAAAATATTTAGGGAAAAAAAGATGAACTAACTAGAAGCTGGAATCATAAAGTCAAAGCTGGCATGTCTTTTTAGAGCATTTGTGGTAAATAATAATTAAAGCAACGAAAATTTTGACCTCAATTTCTAGAGCTGAGAGGACTCTGCTATAGAAAAAATAGTAATCAGACAGAAGAAAACCATAATAAAAATAATATAAGAATAAAAACCCATAGCAATTTTTAATTTTAAAAAGACAAGGTATAGTCAAGGCAAGGATAAAGGAAGGTGACCAATATTGAGCCTGTTTGTATGATGTTTTTTGAATATATGTCTCCTGATCAGACAACCTGACTATTTCTTAGTACAATATTTTTAAAAGCACTGACACACATTATGTGTCTGTAGGCAAACAAAACTAAATGCCTACTATATAAAAAGATTTTCTTTTTCCTTTTTTTTTTTTTTTTTTTTTTTTGAGATGGAGTCTCGCTCTGATGCCCAGGCTGGAGTGCAGTGGTGCAATCTCGGCTCACTGCAAGCTCCGCCTCCTGGGTTCAAGCAATCCTCCCACCTCATCCTCCTAAGTAGCTAGGATAACAGGTGTGCACCACCACCCCTGGCTAATATTTTTTTGTTTTTAATAGAGACAGGGTTTCACTATGTTGGTCAGACAAGTCTTGAACTCCTGACCTCAAGTGATCTCCCTGCCTCAGCCTCCCAAAGTACTTGGATTACAGAAGAATTTTATAGAATTTCAGAATTTTCTGAAAAATTGGCAGTGTGATGCAGTGGTTAAGGAGTTGTAGAGAAAGATTTAACTAACTAGCTGCTGAGTAAATGACTTGGGTCAATGTCCTACAAAACAGAGGCAGTAGTGCAGGCAAGATGCTTTAAACAGAAAATCTGCACAACAGTGGTTAGCAGAGTTTACCTTACATAGTAAATACTCAACAAATATCATTTTTTGTTATTTATATAACTTATCCTTTCTGCAACCAATGCATTTTTGAGACCTTATTCAGTTCTATGGTAGCATAAGTGCTGCTGATTTATAATGGTGAATATGATAGTAGTTTTAATTATTCCACATTTTAGTGAAGGATTGACAAGGAAATACATGAAATAATATAAGTGTTTCACTCACATACAAGTGCTAAGAAAATTATGCCAGAAAGATGAAGTAGGGTAACTTGGGCGGGGAGAACCAATTTAGAGTGGGATGTCAGATATGGCCTCTCTGGAGGCAACAAAGGAAGTGAGACATAAATGACAAGAAGAAAGTGGTTGTGTGAAAACTGTGGAGTCTCCAGTAAGTAAAAAAATAGTATCACATCCACTAGCAGGGATAACTTTTCATTATTCCAGAAATTAAAAAACAAAAAACAAAAAAAGAACGGAGTAGATGGAAAAAAGGAGTAGGGAGTTTACAGAGAAAGCAAAGAACTCCAAAATGGTTGCCAAGGCTTTATAAATTAGTTCGGAGGACTTATATTCAGGATTAAAAACATGAGGTCAAATATAAAGCTTCCCTTCTAGCCTCCCCAGACCATGCCTATGTCTCAAATCAGAAATTTCACTGGGAAAGGGTTTCCTGATTTTGTTATTCCTTTGTTTCCTCTTTCTTTTTTTCTGAGATCCCCAGGATTAGGATTCAGAATAGGAGTGAGAAGACTAGAGCAAAGTTATCTTAACCAGTGTTGTCATAGCCATGACATCATAACCTTCTGGGAGGCAGAAGGCCAACTGCTAGATTTTTATGGCCTGCATTAGTGGATACATAAGAGGCTTTTGCTGGCAGGCCTGTGAAACTACATTCAACACTGACATAAACCACGCTCTCTCTAGCTGACCTCCGCACTTCCCCTCAGTGCAGGCTCTATACACAGGGCTCCTCTCACCTAAGTAGGCAGCTTTCCTAGGCAAGGTCTTTACAAATTCCCCATGCTTGACTAGCTGTTCAGCACCTGCTCAGGCCGCAAGCACAGTCAGCATCCTTGTCCCACTGTACGACGTGTAGCCTAGCCATTATGGTCAGCCCTCTGATTTAACAAATCTCATAATCCTTCAAAATACAAGGTTTGGAACACACACACCCCAAATCTTGAGTTATTTTTTTTTACATCTGTTGGGGGTTGTTCAATCAACCATCTGGCCTTCTCTTAGTCCTGTGAGGCTATGTCTAACACCTCTCTTCCAAACAGGGTTACTGGTATCATACTGTCTGCAGCTTTGAGCTTTTGCTGAAAGTCTAAGAAAACAAGAAAATTCCTATTTTACTTTATGCTACATATATAATAGAAATCATCTGCAAATTAACTTGTGATTATCTATATTTGGGTATCTCACAGCCTGGATATTATAAATTCATGGAATAGATTAAGAAAATAGGATTAAGAAGATCACTTTAGATAGTCACGGATGCTGTGTCCTGCACAGGGGTACCCTAAAAGAGGGGATGTTATATTTTGTTGTGACAACTTGGAAGGGGCAGCTTTTTCTATTACACATCAGAGTCTTAATTAGCTAGTGGTGGCCCTGTTGATTTGTCTATAATGTGATTTATTTTGACAGATATTACATAATCAGTCTATTTTAGTCTAGATTCACTTCAGGGGGGGGGATATAAATGAGACACCTCCAACTGTCTCAAGCCTTAGCTGTACTGTGGAATGCTAATGGACTATCTTGTAGAACAACTTTAAATTCTGTCATTTCAAATCCAGAAAGAAGCAATATCAGAATCAAAATAAACAAGCAGATGGTGACTGTAAATGCAGTCTACTATGAAGGAATGTACCTTCAAGCCGGTCATATGTATAATGTTCCACTGTCCAAACCACACAGAGTACAATTTCAATATCGATGGTGTTATGAGAAGGAGTATAATTGGATTTCAAGTTTAATGCTTCCAGGTATTATTCAATATGAAAGAAATTTACAAGCTTAACCCTAGAAATAAATGCACTTTTTAAAGGAAACACACACAACATAGCTAACCCAGTCTAGGAAAAGTAAAGATCATATCACACTCACATCAATTCAATTCTGGCTCTAAGTGCAAGGAAAGAAATCAAAAGATGCTGACTGTGCATGCTTTTCTCCAGTGACATATTGCAATACTTTCTTCCAAAAAGAGAAAAAAAAAACCTTTAAATAAACATTTGATTTTTCAGACAGAAAGCCTGTTAGATAGTTCTAAAAATATGGATTGGTTTCATTCCTATCCTAATGGAAAAAATAAAATAAAACTTCAAATCAGAGGCTTTTGTGTTAACTTGGAATTTTAAGCAAGTAATGCCTGCTTTATTTTAACAACAAAAAAACACAAGCAATGTAGCTTAAGAATGCATCGAATGCAGTAACTCTTCCACTGAAAATCTGAAAATATCACATGCTGTGAATGCTAAAAGTCAAATGATTAGAAATACACATAGAAAACAGCGGGCTGTTTCAGGCACCAACAACTTGCATTGCCGCTAGTGTGATAAATGTCAATGCCCATGTTCAGAAACTACTATCATGCAATATAACCTTTGGAATTTCACAGTATTGGTCAAACATATAAAGCTAAAGCAAAATACCAAGAATAGATCTGCTTTGCAATATCAAAAAGAAAATGCATCTGCAACTTTATGAATAAACTCTACCACCCTAAATAAATAATGAAGGAAGTCAAATAAACCAACAGAAACAACATAGAAAGGTTATGTTCACTACCATGTCACTTGCTGTAACAGAACTCATCCTTCTTTAACCTTTAATTTATCTTGTGCCGGTTTAAAATTTCCAAAATTTAATCTTTCTGAATTATATTTTAAAATTCAAAATCTAATCTTTTTACACTTTTTAGGATCATAACTAAAATACCCACGCAGAAAGAAGACAGGGAACAAGGTAATAATCAGCAATCTGCTGCTCTCCAGAGGCTTCTGAATATGCTTATGCAGAAAAAAAAGACAACTACTGAAATAACAATATGTTATTCATGCAATTATGCCCAACATATGATGTTAACTAACGTTTTGAGGATTAGAAAGTAAAAGGGACTCAAATATTTGGGAACAATAAAAATATTCCATGTCAATCGTCAAGGGACATTATAGCTTCCAGATTGTCCAGCTTACAATTACACTGCAATCAACAGTGCTATGACATCAAAGAGCCCTGTAAACATGTAGCCCTCTCTGTAGCAACATGCTTTAGGCAGGGGTAGAAAGTACAGGCCTTCAGACTTGAGAAATTATGCCTGGCATATTTTGCAAGACAGTTTGTTGTAAATTATTTTTTTTACTCCACTTATGATTATAAAGCTATTTGGTTTTAGGAATTTTTTAAATCTACTTATTTCTAAGAGTCTACGCTGGTTAATGTATAGACTACTAAAGTCCTACTGAATCACAACATATTTCTAATAAAATAACAATGACATATATTTGAGTGTGTGTTATCAGTATGGGCTGGTACTGAACATAAGCAGCCTGTGTTCAGAAATGCTATTTTTAATAACTATGCTGTATTGCTTTCCATATGCTATATAACAACTGAAGTATGTAGATTTTCTTGGATAGTATCAAAAATTCGTCTATACTATTACATAGCACATGCTGAAAGGCAGTATTTGTGAAGAGGGCAGAATCTGAAACTACGGTTCTGGATTCAAACGTCATCTCTAAGATTTACTTGCTGGGTGATCTTGGGCAAGTTACCTGACTTGGGTCTTAGTTTTTTCCTTTGAAAAATGGGGATATAAGTACATACTTCAAAGCATTTGAATGAGAATTAAATAATATATCCCACGTAAAATGGAGAGTACAGTGTCTAGAAACCATAACAGCTAATTATCAGCTAATGTAATTATTTTTAAGATCATTCTGCTGGCCCTAGGTTCATATGATTATGATTGTGCATGTATACATACACAAGAAACATATATTCACAAACACAGATCATATGTATATGGAAATATATATATATGTATTTAATACACTTACAAAAATTCTACATGGTCATAGCCATTCAGCTATCCAAAAGAAAAGAAAGCTGTAGATTTGCTGAGGTTGCTACAGTTTAAAATGCTGCATGTTCAGTCAATTTTTGCAATGCTGTCTTAAGAAATTCAGCAATTACATGGAATCTGGGCAAAATTCTGCAAGAATAGCTTTTCTTCTAAATATATTTCCAATCTGAATTTGATTATTAATCAAATATTAGCATATTTGCTACATATTGAGCCATATTCTCCTGGTTACTAATTTGCTATAGGTTAGAAAACAGAAGTTTTAAGAAATGAATTAACTCTTTCAGGACATTAAGAAGCTTTCAGGACAGGATTCTTAAAACAAAGCTTAGACTCTAAGCAAGCAGTGGCAGTTCCCATGAATATATGCTCCACAAAAAACACAAAAACAAAAAAATCACTTAAAATTTTGTAATGTTTTAGTAATCGTAAAAAATGTTCAAATAATACAAAACCAAAATGATGAAAGTACAAATTAATGATATAGAACAATACAGAGAGTTGTACCTTTATATTTCCATTCATATACAGGAAGATTTCATGGTGTGCACATTTTCCAAGTCACTGAACCTCAGAAGTATGAGTTTCATTTATGATCCCATTTATGTTTCTTAAATGCCACAGCCACAAGTGTCCATTTTTGTATCTTTTGTTCTATTCTGGTTAGTATTTTATTACCTGCATCTTATTTGCTGTCTGAATGAGTAGCCCAGGCTTTGCTACCTACAGCTGTTTTTTATTTCATCAATTAAAAAGGGATCTCAACACCAATTTCAGTTTTGTTCTCTGGCATCTAAAACATTTCAAATGCAGTAAGTGGCAAGCTTTCCAAAGGGTACTTGACCTATGCAGGGTGAAATACTGTTACTACCTTCAATATAAATGCTGCAATGTCAATAATATGAAATAGGAAGGTAACATAATTCAGCATAACCATGTTAAGTTTCTTTCCTATGTTTTCTTGTCTGAGGTACAGGAGAAGATAGGTAGAGATGTCTAAGTCTAGAAGTTTGGATGTGCATATTAAGAAGCTTCAGTGGTTGGTGGAACTTAAAAAAACTCTATTTTAGAAAACATAATTTTTCTTTTCCTTGTGATAAATATATCGCTAGAATGATACCTCTAATCCTGGATCTGGTAAAGGTCATCAATGGGTGGCTGAAGGGGGAATTGTTATAGAAGGATCAAAATAGATGATTGTATCAGAGAAAAGCACTTAAACAAGGGGAAACTATGAATTCAGAATTAAATATGTGAACCTTCCATTTACTGACACTCTTTGTGTTATCATCATACGATGGCTCCATCTAACCATAACATCTCCTCCTTTTCTTCTCTGCACAATTTAGCATTTGCCAGTATGACAGAAGTCACTATTATTTCTATGAGCCACTCACTCTACCATGTGCTTTCATCCTATTACCTCAGCTAATTCTCGGATCAATCCCAGGAGCAAGATACTATTATTTCCCACATTTTCTAGATAATGAATTTAAGATTCATAGAGGAGAAGCGGCTTGCTAGAGACAGCAGGTGAGTAGCAAGAATTCAAACCAGGGCATGTCCGTGCCCAGAGCCCAACCTTGTGTCTATCCCTGCACCATCTCAGTGCAAGGCCACAAAGGCCCGTACTGCCTCTGTGACGGCAGGATAATATGGCAACTTTAACTGCCATTCAGCACCAAACGACATTCATAAATGAATATTCCAGATATAAGTAAGCAACACTCACTATTTTTCTTATTTGTAACTTAAGGTATCTCAGTAACAAGAAATAAATTATCATTTATTTTTATACTATCAGATAAGCACAAAAAACATAGAGATGTTATTTTTTAAATATGCAATGCATTTATGAACCCAACAGATTTACTACTATAAATCATAAATAGACACACAAAATGTTAATACAAATTTTTACATATTTTCAGTGGGTGCATATTCCTTCTTCTATTTTACATCAAAGTTCTCAGTCAAGCCTCTCCTAGTTTTTTTTTATCACAGATTAAAATTATTGAACTGAATATCATGGATGGGGTTGAATTCAGGAAGATTCTGCTTTCTGATTGCTAGGTTATTATTTACTTGATCAGCAAAACACACATTACCTTAAGTATGCAGAACTGAAGGACAAAGAATAAATGGCAGCTATCTTACCTGTTTAAGAGCCTTTTTGGTGTGCTGCTGGAAGGAAGACACTAACTTGCTTTGCACTGCTGTGTTAGTAAGGCTTGAATCTCTAGTGGAAGATGCTTCATCAGTTACCTGCTTCGAACAAACTAGAAACAGAGAGAGATAATGATATTACTAATTTGAATTCCTTTTTTTATATCCACTGTAATTACACACTTGGAGCTTTTCTCCAATTGAAAATGGATACCTAAAATAAAGCAAAATAGCACAGTAAAAAGAATAGTATCTACATATGAAGAAAAGGAATCATTTAATAACTGTGTGGCCGCAATTCCATTTAACCTTTTTAAGCTTTCCTGTCCTAACCCGCAAATTGATAATTTCTATGTCATTGAGCTATTGTATGGACATAAAAAATAGACAATATCTGCCTCAGAAGTTGGGAGTCAGTAGGTACTATTTGAATTTGAATATGGAGATTAGGCAATGCATAGTATTCTGAAAACAAACAAAAAAACAATATAAATTAATGCAATTGTTTTAAATCTACCCAGCCTCACAGATATTATGATGCTTCTACTTAACAGCCTTACTACTATAGAATCTGTGACCTATGGGACATGTTTATTTTCTCTTATGGGCTGAGTCATAAAGCATGGATAAGGAAAAAAGAAATCTGAGATGCTTGTTATCAATTCAAGATAATTATTTTGAGGAAAATGGTGCTCTCACAGATTACAGTACAACTGCTCATTTTTATCAGAGTCAGGCTTGCATGTTGTCTATTCTACAGAAGACATTTTCTTCCAAAAGACCGCTTTTTAGGAGAATCAATGTCTCACTGACTTGGGTGACCAAGTAGAGCCCACAGGCAGTGTCTGCTCTCTGAAACCTATGTTTGAGCCAGAACTCTACCTTTAGTTCTCCTCAAACGGACAGACTTCTGAGTCCTCACTTGACTCCTTCTCAAACTGAGAGACTTTAACACTGAAATGGTTTGAGTAGGAGCACAGATGCAGGCCCTTTTCTGTATACACTGGGGGAGAAGGAGTTTGGAAAATTAAAACGAGGAAGTACTATGATTAGCGACAGAATGGAGGCATATGTCAAAGGCAGGAGGCAAGAGGAAGTCAGAAGAAAATAACTTGAGAACATATTGTAAAAAAACTCAAAACATGACTTTTTAAGGGCACCGGGGTTAATGCTAATTCAAGAAAACTTTCCAAGTGATGGTAACTTGAGAGGGTTCTGACCTGAGTTTTAAAAGAAGGTGAAGAAGTAAAAATTATTGTAGTAACAAAGGAAGCACAGGCATATGCACCTTGAGAACACTCAAGTGGCTTCTGATAGACTCAAGCACACCTTGCCTAGAAATAACCATGCGGCCCGTGAGAGGCAATTCTGGGAAAAAAAGAAGTTTTTTGTTAATACAGAAAGTAATCAGAAAGACAAATGAACAAATTTAGGAAAATAAAATAACAGTTATTAATGCCAGACACTTCCAACATTTGATCTGATTTAATCCTTGCAGCTTTCTTGTAACACAATAAGGTATATATTTCTATAATGGAGGAAGAAAACTAGAGCTCAAAAAGGTGAAATAACTTGCCCATGGTCATAGGGCCAATGAAACTGCAGAGATGGGATTCAAGGCCAGCCTAGTCTAGCTCCAGAACCCATGATTTTTCCACTTACAATATTTGGTTTCAAAAGTCAAGATCTGATACAGAAAATATCATATCTAAAGAAGCATAATTTAGTTGCATGATACTGAAACTAGAAGTTAACAAAGGCAGGGGGAAACAAGTCACTCAGCCCCCGACAAGGAAAAACTTAGAATTGTAAGTGATGGGTCTAAGGAAATACTATGGTTGAAGTAGCAAAAAGATTTGCGGATGAATATAGTGAGAAAAGTCATTGAATTAAAGATCATATGACTTTTTGTACTTAATATGATTTTTTTGCTTAAGACAGTCTAAATGTTCTAGCTAAGAAACAGTTTATTACATTGATCACATAAACTATGCTTCCTAGGCTTCTCTCCTTTAAATAATCACTAGAATAATTTTTAACACCTTGCCAAAGCTTATTTATCAAGAAATACTAGAAATAATAATCAGTTTATAGTCTAAACATAAATTTATGGTATTTACTGATAATACAGATAGCCTTTTCAATGTTCTGAAGTCTCTATGAAATGTGACCAACTGAGGAGGTGACAGAGAGATGGCAGATAAAATACATGATCCCAAATGAACAGATCTCATGTATGCCCAGCCAAAAGTAAAGTGTGCATTAGCAAATATGTTTTATTACTTTCACATTCTTATAATGGCATTTATACCTAGAAAATTGGAAACTTACAGGTTAGTTCGTTTAAAGGAGAACTAAATGCAGTCCATAGATATTAAGGAACTTAGGGAAAATATGAGAATGCTTCTGCATACTGGGCGTCTAAATGTACTTCCAATTTGTTTAGAAAATGCTATTATTCCTCTGTCTTTCAAAGGCAAACTCCACTTCAGCAGGATTAAATAATAACAAATTCTGACTCAGTGTACATGTAATTGAGGCCTCGCATCCCTCCTATTTTCTGAATAAGAAAATAAGCATTATGCAATCATCTGTCCTTCCTGAGGGTAACTGCTACATAGCTTACCAGTTGCTCTATTTCTGACCTAGGAAACCATCAGACATTGGGATACCTATTTCAGTATCAGCATATACACTGTACATTTTGGGTTAAATTTATTATGGCACTATGTTGATAGTGATTGACATCTATTTATATATGTTGTATCCAAAAGAAAGATTCTATTCAATTTAGAGCCCAGAACTTCAGAGGGAGGGCAGGACAACAGTTGAAACTGCACGAAGGAATACCACACAGTTTGTTCTAAAAATGATTCATTTTCCTTAACCCAACTTTATTTGCTTTATTTTACACTCCATTCTAGACCCAAGAAAAACATCAAGAATACCTGTCCTAGGTAGTCAATTTTCTCCCTAATCCCTCTTTCTGGAAGTTGTTCCTTACTTTATTTCTCTGGATCAAACCATATTTCCCTAATTATTTACTGATACGATAACTATAGAACTTTAAAGAAAAGCAAAATGTAACAGAAAAAAAGTATGTGATTGTTCCTTTGGGTTAAATAACTTATTTTTAAGAACAAAAAATCAGGAAAGAAAAAATGGGTAGGACATATTTGCAATTCACCCATAGGCTTCAATCAGTGTGCTCATACACATTTTTAAATTACTGACAAATACAGACCTTTTTTCATGGGCATTTGACTTGCTTTATTCATTCTTTTTCCATGCGTATGACGTGAGAATAGCTGAATCTAAAAACACTAATTCACTGAGTACAGTTGGCTGTGCAGGTTCGTGCAGATTCATATTCTGACAAAATGCAAGGTTTTCACTTTTACTTATTCTTGCAGCTTTCTTAATAATAGATGTGATAAATAAATAATGAAGGACTCATTTTAAACAGTTGCCTGAATATTTATCTAAGAGACTGACTTTGGCCTCTGAAATACAAGCCAAAGGAAAATTAATGTTAAAGAAAGGATCAGGGAAAATCCCTTGCATGTAAAATTACAACAGGAGCCAGGAAACTGAAGAATTAGGACAGATGTTTTATCCAATAAATATCAAAGACTGACATGCAGCTTAGAAAGTGATATCTTCTTGGCATTCAGAACAGAACAGGAGCTATCTTTTCTAACTATGTACTGGCATGATCACAAAACTAATGCCAGGACCTTATACTTTGAAATCCCACAATACAGCCTGTCCTTTTCAAACTGAAGATGAGGAAACAAAATGAGACTAGTTCTCCCTAGAATTTTTATCATTCCACATTTTTAAAAAGGTATAAAAATACTATTTCTGTCTACATTTTGCTTGCCTGCCAAAAATAGGCAAGCCAAAAGCATAGTTAAAAGCTAATCTGCTGATTTTAAATTTGCCTCTCAATACCTCTACTCGCACTCCCTGAACCCTCCCTCAAAATACTCTATTTAGAAGATCAGGGAGCAAAAGGAGGTGGGAGATTATAGGTAACCATGAGACAGCCTTGAAGGCTAGAGAACTGGTGACTGCTCCAGCAAAACTGCAGGCTTCAGTGTCTCCAAGTTGTCTGTCTCTCCTTTTAATTTACCATTCAACTTGAAAATACTATGGAACTAGAAAATGTAAATTAGAGTTCCTATTTTTAAAGCTGCATGCTAGGGAGGGGATATGGTTGGTATTCCCTCCTAATGTAATTACTAATCCACTGACAGGTGTACAAGAGGACATCCACAATTGTAACTGTGACTTACAACCCAGGATATACAGAAAGGAGCAATCAGAATACAAACTTGATCTATCTCTCTTGTCTCACATCCTGCCAGCCTCCCAATTCTCAGCCTCTATAATCCAGCCAATCTGGAGACTCTTCAGTGTCTTCTGAACACATCTACTTGCTGTGTTTGTTGTACTTGGTCTGATTGTCCCTCCTCCAAATATCCTTTCCCAGCACTCTGCCTGGCAAACTCATCTTGGCAGTCCAAATTCTGAACAGCTTCCCCCAAAGCTTCTCTGACTGTCCCAGCTTCTGAGGTAGACTTGCTCCTCCCCTAGCCATGCTTTCTTGGAATTTAGTGTACAAATTCATAACAGTCCCTGCAATTCTGGTGCTGTCATCTGCCTCAGCAGCCACAGGCTTGGAAACTCAGGGACTTACATGCGAAGATGGGCACAGAGCAGTCGATCTATTAATGTTCATTGAATTTTTTAAAAATCAAATTTTAAAGTATCAAATTCAAAAATTTTGTTTAAAGTATTTTTGAAGTTAACTTTCAACTATGATTTTTAATAAGAATTCATGAAAGTGGAGGTCAGCAAAGCTATTTTTTATGAAAAAGTATGTATAAAATGAATTGTTGTAAACTTGAAAATAGAAGCCTTCTTAAATTATTTTCTCAAATTATTCTAAAGTCAATTAGGGATAATATGAAAGCCAAATGACAGAATTTCCTTTGCAAGACAGTAGGAAGTTGCACGACCTGCCACTAATTATAGATAGATTTCTCTTTGCCATCTTTACTCATTGTCTTATTTAACGAGTAAAGTCAGTTTTGTGCTTTTGCATGGGGAAATAAAAATAAAATTTAAAAGTCAAAATTAGAAATCACAATGCTTACATAAAATGGCAGAAGCTGTGTGGGTGCAGAACCACAACACAGACCAGGATCTGTACATTATATAGTCTCTGCAACACCAATATTGTGTACTATTAATTGCTCTCTGTCCCACTGAGCCACCCAATAAGTAACAAGCTATCTGAGGAAACTGGTGCTCAAAGACCTAATAAAGACAAGGAGGGGAACAGCCTTTTACCAATTTCATTTCTGTAAGTTCTCTTTCCAAACACTCCCTTTCATTCTTCTGAATAATCAGACTAGATTTGCTCGAATCACAACAGTTTTCTGTATGAATGATCTTGACATATATTAGAGGTTGGTATTCCCTCCTAATGTAATTTTAAAAAGTTATATGAATAAAAAATTTAACTCAAAGGATACATAGTGTATTAGGAATAACACTGTGGTACATTGTTAGAAGTCAATAAAATCTGAATAGAGGGCTGGGTCTTAGAGGAAGTTTATTGGTTTATTGATTAATCATTCAGTTGCACAACTTTTATTGAGTACTTTCCCTCATGCCAATCACTGTATAAGATGCTGGGGGAAAAACAGTGAAAAAGATCGAATACCTGAGTTGGAGGCCATAAGAATTTTTAAAAAATGTTTTCAAAGAACAATGGTCTAGATATAGACCATTAATTCTACCTGAGGAGAACTACCGATGAAAACTTAACAATAATAAATTTGTTTTGAAAGATCAACAAGCAGACAATTCAGAAGTATCCCCAAATGGCAAATAAACACAACAGTTTATGTTTGGGTTATAATTTGTTTTATGTACAGTATTTACATTTGAAATTGTGTATATCAGATATTTTGGATATATACAGCCAGAAAATACATGCTACAAATTGTTAAAAAGACTTGAACAGGGAAAACCATCTGACCCCAATTAAATCATTCCTGAACTCTATTTTTAAAATCCTTTTTGCATTCAGCCTAAGCAGAACTGCCTTTTCTAAAAACATTTGTTTCAAGATAGGTATAGGTATTTGGGTTTAAGCAAATTTCCTTATTACATTAAAAGAAAATCCAAAGGATATAAGTTGCCAAGAAAAGTCAGTAAATAGATTAATAAATTGCTAGTAATACTAGCAATAAAATAATGGAAACAGCAATTTTTTCCTAAGACCCTTTCAAAGGACATGGAGTCTAAAAATTATAAGCACTGATTCTCTTGATAACGTTTAGAACAATATCTTCTATAATGAAACATACCTAATGTAACTGGAATGATTACTATATTTTATAACCTGCTTCATTCGCCCAATTAAGCCTCTTCTTATTCAGAAGAGATTTTCAGAAAAAACGCAAAATAAACCAAGAGGAATGTTGAATCAGATAATAATTATACCAACCATATATGAGTGAGAAAATGCTGCTGCAAAATGTCATCATGCCAGAGACCTTAGTGATTTGGGTGGCTGATATCATATGACGCAAATGTCGTTCACCTGCCACAGAAATGGATATGCCACCACCTCATTACAATGGCTACAAATGGTTCACAAACATTTTGGTTAGAACACTGAAGCTCCAAAGGTAACTAGGAAGACCATTGTATACACAAGACGTAGCTATAAGAATCTCTCCTACAAGTACTCAATTTATCAGCCAGGCCAATTTAGTTATACTATTATCTCTGGATATTCATAAAAATATCTCCTTAAACACAGAAGAGAGAAAACTCAAACCAAAAATAAATATATTTAGTAGGAAAAGCATATATTGTAGTTACCAGCCTTTAGCCACCTAACCTCCTCCTACCATAGAACCAACAAGGGTTTCGCTCACAGGGTAATGGAGAGTAATAATACTATATGCTGTTTGTGTGGGAAAAATGACATCAGAGGCTTATTTATTTTATACTGGTATAACCCCTGTGATCTACACTGCATCAAGTTCCTGAAACATCTGCACAGAAATAAAGCAATCAGCCTAGAAAATGAGAAACAGAAAAAAGTGGACAGGAAGGAGATCAGCAAAAGTTTGGCACAGGTCAAGGTTAAGTGTTTCATTCATGGGCATCACTACTAATTATTTCATACTTTATCATATAAACTATAAACTCCGATAAAGGGGAATCAGGTTAGCTATCCAGATGGCAGTTTGAGAAATGCTTATACAATACAACTAAAGAAAAGTGAGAACGAATTATCTGGCATCAATGAAAAAGTACTTTTTTTAAAGAACATGAGTGTTTTGTTCATATCTACAGTCACAGATTATATAAATCAAACAGAAAATTGGCTACTTAAGATGTGTAATTGAGGGAATACCTTCAATTCTGTTTTTGAGAAGTAGTTTGTTGTTTTATTATGAGATCATATTCTGTTCTCAATCTTTAGTTTTATGAGATCATATTCTGTTCTTGATCTTTATATTATGAAATATTTATCTCACAATTCAAGAAGAGAGATGAAAGTATGCTTAAATGGGTCACTTCATCCCATTTAAAAAGAAAACGTTTTCCTACATGACTCTGGACTGTTAAAATTGACCAAAATCCATCTAGACAAGAATGAAGTTCACAGTTCAAGAGGAAATATGTAAGAAAAAGAGGTCTCTAAAAGATAAAAGAAATGAAAAGTGTCTGTAAGTAATGTTTGAAAGAGTTGGGATAAGTCATTTGGAGAAGTTAAGATGAAGGGGTGACCATCTGTTGTTTATCATCAGAGCACAGAAAAAAAAAGGAGCAAATTAGCTTAATTAAAAGCACAAAAGATTTCAACATAAAGAAAAAAATATTCTCTATAAAAGTTATCAAGAACACAGGGAGAAGTATAAGGGGGACTGTGCGATTTCTATCCCCCGGATCATATACTATTAGAATATTGTCTGCTTCAGTTGAGTGGTTTAAGAAAAACACTGGCAGGAGAGAGGAACCAGGGCTTCATGATCTTTTGAAATTCCTCACACTTCTTGTGAACTGTATAATCTGGGGGCTGGAATAAAAGAAAGGAGAAGGAGAAAGAGTGGGCAATGGAAGTTCTATATCCTGCCAATGGTCATTTCTGACTGTGAAGAGTATTCGCTTTCCTCTGTGTTTTCTTCAATGTGTAACTAAAACAACATAATTTTCACATACTTAAGTTTCTCTAGGCCACCAATGTAGAGCAGGTGTCTCCATGAGCAAACAAAGCTGTGCCTAAAATGCAGAGCTGTTGGATGAAAGACAAATTAGCTTAATCTCCCAAAATTAGGGGACCTGGTTCAGGCATAGAAGGAATATCCTTCCTGTCCCCTGCAAGATTCTTAGGAATGGCTGCCAGGTAGTTGGTCACACTGTGTCGTCTTTCTCCACGATCATGTAGAAGCCTGTTGACACTCTCCTACCCCCACCCTCCTGAACACAAAGATGCAGACACAGAACATCCAATGTAAAACTACACTGGAGCATTCACAGGCAAGTTACTGTAAAACCTCCAGCAAAACAAGACCAGAATACCAACTGACACTGGGTAGGTGGGCAACATCTTCCAAAGTTACTGAAAACACTCCCTTCACAACTCCACAGTCACCCTCATTTTCCTTTTTTGTAGCCTTGTATAAAATTGCCTCATGAGCTGTCAGTGTGACTACTCCCCAGGGTGTCTGGACCTTTTAAATGTATGCCCCAATTTCTCCATGAAGCTTCTCATCTGCATGTAACTGATGTCTCAATTGAGATTATATTCACACACTTCAGGCCTCCTTAACACACTTTTCACTTTTGATAAAAGACCCCTCAAACTGTAGCCTCTGAGCCAATGAAAACAAAGAGTGAGCTGAGTAACGTTTCATTAAGTTAACACAACTCTGCCAAGAATCACACAATCAGAAACCCACTTATAAAACTGGCCATAAAGAATAATGAAAAAGGACTCCATAAAATTCTTCAAATGTTGGAATCATTATTTGCCCTGGGATCTAAGGTCTAAAACATAAGATTCATGTTCTTTTTTTTTTTTTGCCCCAACAGAAACTTTTAAAATACTAATTCCCTTGCTAGAGTGCTGCTTCCTCCCTGAAAGCCATTAGGGTTAATAGCAAGCAGAACCTTTTTTGATCTCTGTGGATAAAATGTGTACAATCTCTAGTTTCCTCATTTAAAAGAAATATATAGGATGGTTGCTGTTGATTTTAAGCATGAACTATATTAGGGCCACAAAAGGAGAAACTTAATTTTTCTTGTTAATAACAATTTATAGATACAGGATGAAGAGAGCGAAGACTGTCTACTGATGGTATCATCTCATATAAAATATGTATGAGTTCTGCAGACCAGCAACACATTGTGAGTCAACTTAATATGTGTTAGGAAACTCACGATATATCAATGTATTATGCTCAGAAAACAACTCAGACACAAACATACCCATAAATCTCTGACTAAAATAGACCATAAAATTTATAATATTTTACTTGGGTGGCACAGATTTATACTTATATAGGCATAAATGGTCATGGGTTGTCAACACAGATATATCAAGTAATTCACCTAAATCATTCTTTGATCTCTAAAGCTTAGCTTGTAAAATGTGAAGTTTACATTCTCAAGTCTAATTATTATTAACTTGAGAAACTCTTCAGAAGTCAAAGAAACACATAACCATAGTTCTGTGTCTTGTAAATTCCACAATTAAAAATATACCACTTTTCCTACATTGTAAAATTTTTCAACAAAACTTTATAACAAAGTACCTTGGCAACACATCTCCCATTTTAAAAGAATGTTTCCCTGCCCAGTTGATCCCAAGAAGAGGACTAAAGTATTATAATCATTATCTTAACTCTGCCTAAGGACTCAAGTGTTAATGACTGGAATCAAACTAAGATTTCTTATCAGTTTTTACAAAATACTTTCTTCTCAAATACTTCTCTGCTTATCCCCTAAATGGTACAGCAAATGTCAATAAATAGTTGTCAATCCAATATAACACTATGGTAGCAGCGGCTTATTCTTTCAACGCATCAAGGGTATGTTACAAATTGATGGTTAATATTCTTCTCAATACTCCCCAGTCTTTCATCCCAAAGGATGAATATAAGAAGGAAAGATGAATAAAATAGCAAAACAGATGGTGTACTCATCTCCCACTCCCTCTCTCCCTCCTTTCCAACTTTTCTCTCCCACACCCCTCTCTCTTGCTCCCTCGCACACACACATCCACTCATATACCCAACCTTCTCTCTCTGATCACATTTTCAAAGTATATTTGTACAGCTGTAGGAAGTGTGGAAAGTATATCCATTCTAACTTTTGGTTCAAATATATATTAGAAACAGAGTAAGCAAGGAAATCACCTAAAGCAGTTCAGTTTCCTGAAATCTATTATTGAATTTTAAGAAATCATGTGGTATCCCACTATTTTATTGGGATAAGCCAAGGGTTCCTCTTTGTCAAAGTCTTAAGTTTAGGATCATAATGGATGTGAACTAACATTGGAAAGGCAAACCATACCAATGATGACTGGCTAATAAGTGTTCCCTGTGGTTCCAGGCAAGGTATCAGAATAATGAGAGTCTGGCCTTTGGTGTCACACCTGGGCTTGCAATTTGGATGGGACATTTAACCTAAGTTTGTTCCCTCAGAGGTAAAAATAAAACAAAATAAAAAAGTACTCAATACATTTTCAATATCTAGGTTTGAAAATGTGTCCTGAGGCTAGATTAATAAGCTATACATAGAAGCACAGGGTGCCTACATGGAGATGCAATTGTGGTTTGCAATAAGATGCAAAAGTGAGCAAGTCAAGGAATACTCAAGGAAATAAGCTATTTACTATTCTTTCACTGATTTCCCAAAGTAATTTCCCGAATGCAACTTCAAAGGAGAGGTCAGGAAATCTAATTTTTGTCACATTAGCTGGATATGTTTGGGTATGTGTTATTCGGTGAAGTGCCTATTCACATTTTACATTAGGGAAGTTTGCTTATCCCTGTTTTGGTTTCACTATTGGCTGAGTGCTCTCATGCTATCTGTCACCCTTTCTCAGCTACTAAACTCCCAAGGTTTCCTCTGGAATTTAGGATGTCATTATCAAAATCTCCTGCAGCCTCCATATTTTCTCTGAAAACTCCCTTTACTTCTTAATATACAAAATCTGGCTGTCTTCCCAGCCAGGACACTGGTTCCTCTGGAATGCTCTCAGGTGGTAGCCTTTTTCTTTTCTACACCTCTTATACCACTGGGCCTGGAAATGGAATAAGTGACCTATATTCCCCTCACTGTTCCCTCCAAACCATTCTCCCTCCCTGGTTCGTATGATGCCTCCAGCATTGTATCTCATGCCATCAGACTATATTACTAACTATTCAACCTACTGTACTTATCTGCCAACTCTTGGTTACTCTCCTTGATTTTTTGAATATGTTAGCTGCTAATATGACATCTTGTCAATGTTAGTTATATTATAATTGTCTGTTTCAATATCCATGCTGATGATTCTCTAATATCTTATGCAAGGGCCACCACCAGCCTTTAAAACATCTTTGTGCAAAAAAGAAAAGGCAATCTTTTTTCCAGGTGGACCCAGTCCCATCCCACAGCACTAGGTTGGGCAAATGGAGGGGTGCTGAATTTCAGCCGCTGATGCCACCTCATCCAGGCAACTCTTGAGTGCACACATGGCCTAAGCACTCTTGATAGCCTGAAACCTAGCCCCCTTCTTTCTTATCAGCTCTGAAAATACATCGCATAATAGTATCCTAAATTCAATCCATGCATTCCACTCTCATATCACTTACACTTCCAACTCATTTCCTTCAGAATACCAAATCAAATAACCTTTTCACACCAATGAGACTTCCTTCTTCACGCTATCCTTTACTCACCTCCACATCAGCTTAAATTCTATGGACATTTGCCTTCATTACTCCACTTCATATACCCTTAACTCCTTTCTTCCTCTCTTGCTTCATCATTTACATTTGGCAAAACCCCAGCTTCAGTCACTATACACATCTTCTGTACTTGTAGAGTGGTCCCGAACATGACTGGAGAAAAATGGACAACCATGTAGGTTGGTCTCCTAGTAAATTCAGGATGACTAACCTTAAGAATGTCCTTAATGCTGTCAGACTCTCTCAGACAAATATTTTCTATCTTCTCCTTAAGTCTACAAAACTACCTCCCCTATTCTCACCCTTAACTGATGGACTACTTTTCTATTTTGCTGAGAAAAATAACACACACAGAAGCAAACTTCTATGAGCCCCTTACACAAGTACTGGCCTACCTTCACTTCTACTGAAACACCCTCGCTTTTCCTACTGCCTCCTTTAGAGCACCTGTCTACATCTCTTGCTAAGACCAATCTCTCCATTTGCTGAATAGGTCCCATTCTCCCTCATCTAACCAAAGCATAACAGAACACCCCTGCCACATTATCAGTTTTCCTTAACTGAAATGTTCCCATTAGTGAATAATTTGCTAACAATTGTTTCCCATTTTTTTAAACTGTCTCTTGATTCTTTCCTTTCCAGCCATTTTCCCATTCCACTCCTTCCCCTGACCTCAAAATTCCTTGAAAGAATTGTCTACACTTGTGGTCTCTAATTCCTCTCCTCTCATTATCTTGAACCCACCTTATTCAAACTATGGTCTTACCATTCCACAAAAATTACCATTGCCAAATTCATCAATACACTCATAAAGGTAAATCCAGTGGTAATTTCCTAATCTTCATCATGAATTCACATTTCAAAAGCATTGACACATTTGAGTCACTTCACCCTCCAAAATACTTTCTTCATATGGTTTCCAGGACAGAAAATCTTACCGTGTCCATTTACTTTCAGTCTCACTGTTTTCTATACTCTCTCCAAGCTCTTAAAATTCAAGTGCCCCTGAGCTCAGTCTTTGGGTCTTTTTTCTTTTCTATTTACCTTCAGTTCCTTGGTAATGTCATCCAGTTTCCTGTCTTAAACTACCATCTATAAACTGGCCACTTCCAATTCAGTATCTCCAAGAAGGATCTTTCCCATAATTTTCAGACAGATAAAATCAGTTATTTAACACGTCCACCTAGATATTGAAAAAGAATCTCATGTCCAGAACTGAGCTCCTGATCAACAACGCCCCTCCCCTTAACTGGTTCCCTTGAAGATTATTCCATCTAAACTAAGGACAATGCTATTGTTCAACTTGCTCACATACTCAAACTCTGGAGTTATCCCCAACTCCTTTCTCTATCTCACACTCACATTTATCTGCCAGCAGCTTCTGCTGGATCTACCAGAATCCAATCACTTTTCATCCCATCCACTGCTAGTACTTTCCTTCAAATCAACAACACCTCTCCTCTAGATTACGACAATAGCTGTCTAATGGGTCTCCCTGCTTTTTTCCTTGTTCTCGTATCTTTTTCGTAGTTAGTGATCCTGCTAAAACCTACATGTGGCCATTGCCTTTCTAGCTCAAAACTCTACAATGGCTTAATATCTCACTCAAAACAGAAGCCAGCATCAAGGCACCATATAACCTGGCCCCCATAACTTCCCTGGCTTTGTTTCTTAACATACTCTCCCTTGTTCACTTTGGCCTCGCAGCCACACCAGCCTCTTGCTATCTCTGGAATATTCCAGGCACTCTCCTGCCTCAATGCCTTTGTAACTGCTGTTCCCTCTACCTGGAGTTCTCTCCCCTGAATGCCTGTTCTCTCATGCTCCTCAGGTCTTTTCTAAACATAACCCTCTCCCCTACTTCCCCACTCCCTTATGTATTTTGCCCCATATCACTTGTCACCACTGAATAACCTATACATTTTAGATATTTATTTTGCTTATTTTCTGTCTCTCAAAGAAAATAAGCTTCATGAGAGATTTGCTTTTGTTTTTCACTGCTGTAACTGCAATGTCAAGAATAGTACTTGGCACATGAAAGAAGCTCAGTATATATGTTGAGAGAGCACATGAGCGCTCACCCAGGCAAGAGTACCACACTAGGAGCAACTGCAGTTAAGATTCTCCTTCACCCTCCTGAAAGGGAAAAGTATGCCCCACTCACCTCCCCTTTTAGAAAGCCAGAAATTACTGTGATTCTCTGCCTTTTCCCCTCTCTAATCACAAAGACCAGCCAGGGTTCACACCATTACCACAACAATTGGGGGGATGCTCAAAAAGCCTGGGAATAGGGACAACAAGTCATATGAAAAGTAAAACACCCATAAAGCAGTCTGCAGCCATTCTTGTAATTTCCTTAGGGCAATAAACTGTGTTTTTCCTACATTAAATTCACAACCTTTGCTACAGATCAGAGAGGAACGGAAGCAGTAACAGTCTTACAGGGTCTATCAGCACACAAGTTTAAAGAGAGCATTCAGTGAGCATGCAGAGGACAAACAAAGGGACTCTATGGCCATTAATAAAATGAATGACTTTGGGTTATTACTGAAATACAATATTTCTGCAAACATCCTTTAAGGTTTGTCTGTTTAAAGGTAATTTACTGATTCCTATGAGTCTACTGACAGAGACTTTAACTACACAGTTTTCTCTCAAATCATGATCTGGGTCCCTTTGTGGAACCAGTGGGTAGAGTAGAAGAAAGCACTGCAGCTATTGTGGGACAAAGATTTGCCAAAATTGCAGTGCAGAATTACATACACCGAAAGGATCACAATATAATTGTCTTAAGGAAGACAAAAATAAGTTCACATATAAAATTCAGAGGTGAAAAATGCCCCACCCCCCGCTCCCCCTTAAAATTCTGGAAGGTTCACTCACTTCTCAAAAGCGTCTAACAAGAAAATATCTTATTTGGCCCTCTTTTCACTGTGAGGAATGATAACACTGAGCTTCATTTGCAAAAGACAAACCAAGGAACAAAGCTGTTATAAAACTACTTGTGATTACAGGAAAAATCAGCACAATCAGAAATAAAACGTTAGCATTCTCAGTCCTTCCATAAGAATGAAACCACTAGATGCCCCCAGTAACCCTCTCACTTTGCAGGAGAAATATATTGATACTTAAAGAAGTATTTAAGAAAATTATTCAGGGAAATATGTACTGTTAAAAAACAACAAAAGCAAAGAACTATATACTTCTTTTAGATTTTATCCTTTTTGAATCAAAACACCTTGATGATAAATCTCAGCGGTAAAAATTTAGAAGAAAACTGTATTGATAATGGTGGGAAATTCAATTAATGAATCACTGGCATTCTATATAACTTTTAAGAGAACAAGGGATTATATTTTGGAATTCATCACACTTACCTCCATTTTCTTCTCCATGGGCATTTGCCTCGGCCATATCTGTACCATCCAATTCAGATTCACAGACTAAATCCAACGTGCCATCTGCTGGGCATGATGACTCCTCTTTCTATATTATTTTGAAAAGTGATGATTTATGGAGAAGATGTATTAGCAACTAAAAACATTCAAAATACTTGCAGAATCCTACAGTATGATCAGTTATTTGTGACTTAACATTTCAATAATGATTTACTTTTTAATGTAAAATCATTCTTCCGTTAAAAAAAAAAACTGGGTAAAGCCCATTGCTACTGTTGATTTTTTTTTTGGATAAACTTTTAAAATCTATACCCAAAAAAAGTTTCCTTTTGACATATGTTGTTTCCATCTTTTTTCAATTCTACATTTTTCCTCATGTAAAGAAATGGCTTACCAACTCAGAATTTTAATCAGTTACTTAAATACCCAACTTGCTACAAAAAGCAATGGAAAAATTGCAAGTCTTTCTGATTAACCTGGGTTATTTTCTGAAACACACACAGTAGACCACAGCCTGATGCTTAGTAGCTAAAGAAGAATCCCTGCTTTGTTGTCTAACTTTTGACATTAAAAAAAAAACTCACATGTAGTTAATGAACTTTAAATATAATCCATGACTTATTAAAGCAGAGACTTCTTTTTAATTTCTAAGAAATAACACAATGAATGTACTTATTCCAAGTTACACAACCATTTGTAGATTATAAGCTTTTGTCTTCTGGAATGTTGCATTTCAGGTGGCATTTCCCCTAGATAAAAATGGGAATGCCTTTAAAATAATTATACTAAAATAATTAAGACTCAGTTATCTGAAGCTTTTCTCTCTTCTTCTCATACAAGTGTGCATTAGTAAAACTTCCTTGAGATCACCATTTGTTTTAAAATTGAATACTAGATTTAATTCAATGTTTTCAAGCAGAATGAATAAATGTCTTATTTTTATAAAAGACAAGGGCATACAGGTGTGAAGCCTGTATATCAACTGACGGTCATTAAGTCAAAGAGTTCATGGTAACTCTGATCATCTTAAACTCCTGGCCAATGACCCATGACACTCCTCCCCATAAACTTTAAGGAATCAAGAATTTTAAGGAAGCTACAACTATTCTGCATTACCATATGTCACGGAGTGAAACCACAGATATGCTTTCCTTAAAGAAAAATGTCATTGTTTATTCTTAATATGAAATCATTTCTAAGACATCTGTAAACATTTAAAGGCATAGGAGTCATTCTTCTACTCTTCAAATCTAATTTTGTTTACCTTCACATGTCTGAAAAAATGCATGATAATAGTAATAACAATATGCAGAACAATGCAACTTACTTTGAGAGCATAGAGGCCTGACTTTCCAGGGATTTTGAAGAATGTTCCATCCCCTATTCGAGTGTTAGTGTGAAGCATTGCATTCAGACAGGCTAATGGAGAGGTTCCACTAGAAAATAAAAGTGTGCAAAAATGAAGCAGTCTGAGGTACAGCTTCTATTGCAAAACTGTTCTCTGAGTCTCGCTCTCTCTCTCTTAAAAAAAAGTAAAAAAATAATAATAAAAAGACCTCTTTGCATGCCTTTTAAAAATACCCTCTCAACCCTGAAAACATCTACATTACAATAAAGGGCCAGTCCAGTTTCACCAAAGTTAATCAGATGCATCTGTCTTATAAGGCTTCAGGCAAAAGTCTCTTGAATTGAAATTATGCTTTTATTCATAGAGTAACCAATACTATATTTTACAGAAACCAAAGCCCAAATACTTATGTGGTGTTATTTTACAAATAACACCATGAAGCCTTAGCTTTTAAATATTACAGACAACTTGATGGTTGCACTTGAATGATCAAAAAACAAAAAACCCCACCAAGTTCAAGAGCAGCTCCATCCCATTCGTTTAAAAGCAACAAAAGAATAATAAACCAGGGAAGAACTGATTTGAAATTATAAGTATTTAAGTTACTCACAGGACTGCACTTCTCACATGGCAAAATAAGAATGCACATATGTGTTTCTATCTCTGATACAGCCTCTACAATGACATCCTTTTCTCAGTTAGATATGTCAAAGAAATATGTGTTGGGAAATTCTGTCCAGCTAACAGAATTCTGTAGTAAACATGCAAGTGATTGGAATATCAGATCACTTTTTAAAGAAATCAAACAGCATTAAACTAACATTTAAAATATCAAAGTACATATGTATAAACATTATTAGAATGAGTTCATATACTTGAATGATGTTTATAAAATATAAAGTACATATATATTTCCTGGAGTAGATTTTGGAACAAATTTTGTGTTTTGATTGCAAACTAATATTTAGAAGCTAAAATTTAGAGCTACAATTATTGCCTTTTAAAATTATACATCCATATACATTTTACTTCCTAATATGCCGAAATATCAATATCTGGTCAAACCAATTTTAGTTAAAAGCCCTAACCCCACTACACTCACATGCTTCTTAGGAATTATGGGTATTTAATTCACATTCTGAGACAATACAGCTTTTAGGATATGAAGCTTTCAAACTTTGAATTCATAAGTTCAGAATTCTAACTTTAAATTTCAAGGATAAAAACATAATTTTGCTCCTAATTAAAAGTTTTCTAAAGATCAAGACTATCAAATCTCTTACTTATAATGAAAACTCACCAGTAAAATGGAAAAGTCAAATATGCTGAATTGCCAGAACACACTTAATAGCAAGGCAGCATATATATACATCATGGTCATAAGGATTTATAAGTATTATCATCCTACAAAGACAATTATTTTAGGAAGCAGCTTCTCTGTGCCAACATATAAATATGACTCCATTGAGTTTGACAGGAAACAAGAATCTTAATATAAATTTGGTCACAGAACAATGCAGTTGTAACATTAAAGTACACATGGAAATAATGTTGTATTTAGGTAATATCTTTCCTCATGAAGCTCCTACAAGTTTGCAGACCTCATTTCATTATTTTCTCTCACAAAAGATTTTTCTCGTATTTAGAGTGGGCCCAGGCATACCTATAAAGTAAAATATATTCATCTCCCCAGAAATGTCTTTCCATGAATAAATTCCAAATAAATTACGCAATACATGTTATACTGAACATTGCAAATACATATTTTTACATTATAGTCTTCAGACAAAAGCATAGAAAATTTGAAACTAAGAACGATTATGCCAGATTTTTGGAGTTTTAATTTAGTAGAACTGTCAGAAATACAGACTTTCCGTAGGGATTTGGCAAGAAGATGTTAACACGACAAGTAAAATAGAATCCAATACATAAAAATGACACAATGTAGAATTTTAAAAATATAACTTAATAAAATTGTTCACCTAATATGAAACCTCACAATGCTGTTTCTTCTCTTTATTCCTAAGGCCCTAATGCACATGATTCCAATAACTCAGATTCAGCATGTTAAATAACAATATAGATTTAAAGGCAACGACTAAGTACTAAACAAATGTAACATTACTATAATTTACATTTCCTTGCTAAGGTATAGCAAGCTAAAGATAATTGTAGAAGATAAATTGGCTATTAAATAGCAATTTAATGCTGTGCTTGCTGCAAACATATGTGATAAGCACCCAGTTTTCTACAAATAATAAGCTCTATTAAGCATGAATATATTATTAAATTATACTGTTTAGTAACTCAATAAACACAAGATTTACTATGGAAAAATTTAAAAATATGTAATTCACAATCACAACATCTCCAAAGTCTCAATAACTATTGCAATTTCTATAAATCTTTCCCAAAAGAAACTTGTTTTATTTCAAAACTATACAACATTTGCATTAGAAAATAATTTGCAATCAAATGCAAATTTTACAACTAAAATCACTCACTGATTAGTCACTTAGTTTTAAGCACACGAGTTTCATTCCTTTATGGAGGAAAAACTAGTTATTCTGGTCTGTTTTTTTAAAAAAACAATGAAAAATACGCATCAAATGAGCTAAATGCTTATTAAAAGGTAACTGATTCATCCAATGTAAAATATACACAGGAAAATGTATTTCAAAAACATTTCACACCATTTCCTTATTGCTGCTATCCTCATCAATTCCATAAACTACAGAAAACTTAGACTACATTTTCTGCAGAAATATCTTAACTGCTATTGAATAGAAATAAATAGAAGTCTCATGTAATTTTATTATTTTTATATTCAGAAAAAATAGAATTGGCATGTATACTATATATTGTATATACACATATATATATCTTAAACATAATGATTAACTGTGGGTAAAAAATGAGGCAGATGTACATGCTTTAAAAGTCTGTACTCTTAGATAGAATCGATTGCCTTCTATGTAATGGTTCTTATTTTTAATTTATTCAACAAAATTTTCTTCACAGTTAATGCAAAAGCTCATCACCTCAGTCGGAATTTAGAAGTTTGAAATCCTGTAACTATATGTGTGTGTATATGAAATAATAAAACATCCAAGTTTTAATTTAAAAGTCTCTGAAATTTCAAATTTACTTACTTTCTAACAAGATGAATTGGAAAAACCACGATATCCCGATTTATAGAAGGAAAACAAAAAGAAAGGAAGAAAACAAAGTTAGTTTTCCAACTTAAAACACAATTCTTCATCTTACCATTTCAACAAATAGGACAATGCACAGGAAACCCACCAAAGCCAAATTTGGCTGCCTATGGGGAGGCTGGGAAGAAAAAACTGGGGCACTGGGCTAAAAGGTGGCTTCGATTTTTTTCCCCTAATACTTCTATGATGTTTTCATTTTGTTCAGAAAGCCCATGTATTTCTATATAATAAATATAACTAGAAATAAATAAGCAGGACACTATTTGTCCCCAATTCTTTTCTTTCTCCCATCCCCTACAATTGGGCCCTTTCCTATACACCTGCCAGGGTAGATATACAGCTTATTCTACTTGTTTGTTTTTCCCCCTGGACTGTAAGGCTGTGGACCCTTCTGGTTTGTTTTCATTTCCCACAACCCCTGAAGCAGAACAGGGGTGGAATCTGGAGGCAAGGGAGCAGGCATAATTTAAACTGTCTAGACATCAAAGAACCCCTAGAGATGCTTTACAGAGCCCCAGTGCTGTGTGAAATACAGAAAAACTATTGCTTTATATTATCAAATTGCTGACGGAATACACACAATTTTACCAATAGTGAATACTTAGTGAAAGGAATGAAAGGCCTATCTATTAAATAATTTTAAAAACCAGACAGAATACCTGGGGAATGCAATTGGAAGACTATTTGCAGGCATGACAAATAAAATATAATTGTGAGCCACTATTCCTTTATATATAACATAATGATTTATAATATTTCAGTAATACATATATTAAACTATTTTATTATATTGTTATGTCTTAATAAAAATTTCAGATGTAATCTATTTCCTGCTAGCATTTCTTTTAGCCTCATTTTTTAAATATGGGAATGTAAAAAAATTAATTCTGTACAACAAAAGCATAAAAACTGAACAAATTCAAGCAGTTATTAAACACCATAATTAGTTACTGTGCTTAGTGCTATTAATATAAATTAATATACACAATTATATGCTCATTCTTTCAAAAAAATTAATAATTGCTTCTTTCAAGCATTTCAAATGTTAGCTTTGAGAAAATATAAAGAATATATTTTAAGAGTAAGTTAGGTGGGTCTCGGGTGCAAGTAATATTTTAATTCTTGATACAGTATCTGTGTTCACTTTGTGAAAACTGTTTAGAATTTGTGGACTAAACTCTGTATATACTTCACGAAAATGATTTTTGGATGTTAAAAAATTAATAATGTACCCTTAGATTTATTTATTTAATGGGCGTGTCTCTACTAGTGGAGAGGAATGAGGATGGCTCCTAAACACACATAGTAACCCAGTGTACATCAACTGACAACTCAGTAACCTAGATGATTACAAACCACCCTAGAAAAACCAAGGCCAAATGAACTTATTACTCTTGGGAGATATTACTGTCAATAAGAAACTCTCTAAAATGACTGAAAATAAAATCTTAAAATTTAGAGGCCTTTATATATGTTATCTGAATGATATATATATGTTTGTAATATATGTATATAGTTATATAAGTTATCTGAATAATTCCAATACAAAATGATCTATACTAAGCCTCAAATTTGATAGTGAAGAAACAGTGTCCCAGACTTCATGGTCTCTCTACAATCACTAGTGAAAGCTTTTATTGTGCAGTAACGTAAGAGGAATAAGAAAGATTTAGAAAATATAAACATAAATGGGAATAATCCATCAAATAAGAGATGGGTCACATTTCAAAGGAAGATATTTTGTGATTTTCTATGTGAGGATATGTGGTTTTTGATATTCAATATGTCTCTAAAGTAATGTTAAAATGCAGTATTGGCACTCTTTTTATCAGGAGGGATTAAGACAAAAAATAGTTATCAAATAATATATGTTGTACACTTTAATTCTTAAATTTAGAGAAAGAACTTCGAACTCCAGACCTCAATGTGTATCTCTGGTTGGCATGAATATGTCTGTTTATACAACAAGTAGAGACAGACATTTGAATTTAGAACTCTTATCCTATTAAAAACTACCAAGATATCATTAGATAGACTATAGCGATTCGTACAGCCACACTCACTAAATGGACCTATTGTTTTAGGAATCAAAAATTCAAAAACATTAATACAAGGACAAAAGTTTGCTTAGTATTATTTTAAAACAAGATCTACAGGGAAATTAAGAAATAGCCCTACATAAGTATAAACCAAAATATATGATCTGTATCATAATTTTCGAAGACCCTCAACTAAAATAGGAGGTGAGGTGGTTATCTTTAATTATAGACATCTAGTAAAGAACATGCCACATATACACCTAGACACTGACAATTGTTCCTCTACAATTACACATGCCATGACAGGCTATATTACCATCCCTATGCTGGGGAGGGCGGTGGCGAACAACGAGGAAGACTGTGGGCTCTGGAGCCAGTCAGCCTGAGTTCAACAAGGTTGGGACCATTTAGGAGCTGTGTCACATTGGACTTCTCTAGGTCACAGGTCCCTCGACTCTAAAATGTGGATAATAAAACTCACTATGTCCTAGAGAACTAATCCGAAGATTAAATGCGCTAAAACATATAAAGCACTTAGAACTGTGTCTGGTACGTGGTAAATGTTCAAAAATTGTGACTTATTTTATTAATACTACTACTACTAACCATAGTAACCAACATCGAAATGTAAAAAGAATGACAAATGGAAAGAAATTAATATTTCACAGCTTGTTTAAAGAATTGGCTCAGGTAATATTTTAATTTTTAAAAAGTTTTTAATTTCTAATTTCATTTTCATCTCAGTATCAAAAATAAGTGAAGACACGGGCATGTGTACACAGCTCGTCCATAGTCTGTCACATGTGGATAGTATTAAAAATAACTGATAACGTAGTAAGGGGACAGGGAGAATGATGGCAACACATCTATTACTATAGCTACCATTTATTGAGCATCTATAATGTGCCTGGGCTTTCACAACTATTATCTATATGCCTCATAGCCACTCCAAAATGTAGGCATGATTCCCAGTTTTATAGACATGACTGAGATTCAGAGATGAGGAATCTTACAGAAGTCAGATAACAACTAAGCGATACAGATGAAATCTAAATTCTAATCTGATTCCAAAGCCCGTGCTCTTTCCACTATCTCACATTCTCTCTCCATAGAACTGCCTCCTCTATTTAATCCAACTTGAACACTTAAGCAAATATTTAGCACTTCAAGGAAATACATTTTTAAAGCCAGATGCTGCTAAATAAGGTGACCTGCTTCATTCTCAATTCTGACTTCCCCAGAGTAGATTTCAAATATAAAGAACTAGGCTGCAGAAGATGACATTGTTGGTTATCTTCCTCTGGTAATGTCACCAATGAAAACAAAGGAAGAAGAAACTTAAAGAAAATATGATAGAGGCCAGGCATGGTGGCTGATGCCTGTAATCCCAACATTTTGTGCGGCAGAGGCGAAAGAATGGCTTGAGATCAGGAATTCGAGACTAGTCTGGGCAACACAGTGAGACCTTATCTCTACAAATATATATATTTGTGTATTTGATAATATATATATATCATAAATAAGATATATATATACACATAAGATACATATACACACACTATGTGCGTGTATTATATATATATATACTATACACATGCACATATATACATATATATGTGGTAGAGAATTCAGATCCATAATTGAGATGCCTCTTTATTAAACTGGATCATTAAGAAAAAACACAATCCTTTCACTGAACAAACATTTATTGAGCACACTATTTATGTATGTCAAGCTAATCTTGAAATAAATTTGTACTCCAACAGTGTTTTGCACATAATAGAAATGTAGGCTGAGCTGAACTAAATTTTCTGAATACATATGAAATGACAGGGGACTCAGCAGAAAGGCAGCCTTGAGGCATGCTGCAAACAAGAGAAAACCATTTGGAATTTAAATGTTATCCTTAGTTTATTCCAAGATGACTGAGATGTGATCATGTACAAACATATCATGTCATTGACTCCTATGCAGAGGCAGTCAACCCATGGCCATAGGTGGCTCTTCAGGACTTTTAGCCTATTTCCCCACCCCTGCAAGCTCAAAAAATTATTTCCAATTAGGTCAAAAACTGTATCTTACAAAATAAAATAGTAAATTTTATATATTAAAAGAACAGACATTGTAATTATATCTGGTATGAGTTAATTTCATACTAAAATGTAAGTTTCTATATTCAACCTGTAGCTACTCATTCTCTCCCATCATATTAGCAATGGTCAATACTTCACCATTTCCAGAATCTGTTCTGTGGGATATCTGTCCCAAGTGTTGCTCAAAAACATTCTCAAATGTGTTTGAGAAATGTATGTTGCATTCTCCTTTTGCACACTCACCAAATACATTAATATGTATTATTGAAGTCTCTGAAAAATCCTGTTTAACTCTGTGTTTCCTGATCATATATAATGAAAGAATCCTCTCCACCATAATATTTAGCAACAACGCCTATCATGGCATGCCAAGAAATATACTTAGAGAAATGTTATACCATATTTATATGATTAGGATAACTAGGAATAAAACACCTAGCAGTCAGCACTCCCAGGAATGTTTAATTTTATTAAGCAAATGTTAAAAGATTACTTCAAAAATGTGCAAAAGCTCTCTTTTTCTGTGAAAAATACAGTGTGATGATTATTTTCCCTGTATAAATTTATAAAATTGAAAAACACATTCAGGAAGTGTAAATAGCATTGAAAATTCACAAACGTATCTCTATGTACTTAAAAATACTATGTATTTGCAATACAGGTTGAGTAGCCCAAATCTGAAAATTTGAAATGCTCCAGAATTTGAAACTTTTTGAGCACCGACATGATGCTCAAAGGAAACACTCATAGGACCTTTTAGGATTTAAGATTTTTAGATTTGGGATGCTCAACTGGTATAACACAAATATTCAAAAATTATTTTAAAAAATCCAAAATCCAAGACACTTCTGGTCCCAAATATTCTGAATAAGGGAAACTCAACCTGCATTATATTATCCAACAGATGCCACATCTGACATGAAATGCATCTCCTCAGAGCAGATCTTCCTCCTGATCCCCACTAGCCTCACTCAGCCGTGGGCACAATCTTCCTCCTCCAGTACCCATGACTGATGCATCACAAAGCCCCAACTACGTTCACCTGAAACCTTACATTTTTACTTCATTACATTCTATTTCAAAAAATCTTTACCTCATTCACAAGACAATTCTATAATCTCTAACTGGTCTCCCTGCTTCAACTCCCAGGTCCAATTCAGCCTACACACTGGTGCCAGATAATTTTCTTATTTAAAAACAACAACAGAAACACTGCTCAGACTGCTTCTTAGCCATGCCATTCACTGTGGTTGTTGTTGTTGTTGAATCAGTGGTTTTCACTGCCCACCGAAGGAGGCACAAAGTCCTCAGGCCAGCATTAGGGTCATCTACAACACAGTTGGCATCTACCTCATCTTCATCTTCTCCAACTCTCAGACTACTCTCCTATAATCCAATCCAACTCAGTAAATCACCAAGCTTCTATGGTTTCCCATGTCTGCTCTGGCTACCACCCGTATGGGGAAGCCTTTTACGACCTAAGATAGCCCCATTCCTTTAGAACAATCACGATACTTTGCATATCTCTCATGGTTTATTTTCTTTGAAAATTGTTTACACCTTTAACTTTCCTGCCCTTACTACTTCCAACAAGTTTGGAAATTCCACAGGAGATAGACATATTTATTTTTATATTGCCTGACAAGCAATACCAATGTACTCAGAAGTTGTTTGTTGAAATACATTTAATCACTAAAATAAAAGCTGTTACGATCATGGATGTGTAGACATAAAATACATGCAATGAACATCACCAAAATTCTTTTTAAATTCATGGCTGCAATCATGTCTGTGAAGGACTCTATATACCAAAAGGCTGCAGTGGCCATCTTATATTTGCATACCCTGCATTCTTTTCTTTTAGGGACTCTCCCTTTCATAACAATGTGATTCCAGTGTATGCATCGATAAAATAGGATTGATTTCATCACCAGTAAGGCTGGCCAGATTAAACTATCTACTTGGTCACAGAAATTGGTAAGCTGGTGGAATTTTGAGTGTCTTTTCAAAAACAGATACAGAAATAAAAGGAAAGAGTATAAATTATCTTCCAGTAATAACATTAGCTATAAAGACACAAAAGAGAATAGCTGGTGCCTATCTCTGCCTCCACAAGGCCAGGGCCTGCAGGGGATAAAGCTAACCAGAGGAAAGCAGAGTAAAGCATGGAAAGAAAAGGGGAGAAAAGATCATGGGAACTCCCGTATTGCCTGGTCATGTTGAAGATCAACCTGATGGATGTCCAAGTTAAATAAGCCAATAAGTCTCTACCTAGTTTTATTTTGGATGCCAAAGAGAGAGCTTATATGACTTGTACAAGCTGACTATTTTTCTAGGCCTCATTTACATAGCGATAGTGAGTTTAAAATACACGTGTTTTGAGGCTCTATTAATCCATTTCTGGTTAAGGTTTTAAAGGCAATTAGTAATAGTTTGACTATTAGCTTTCTAAAGTCCATTCCAATCAGGCTGCCTCTCAGCATGTTTCTCTCTTCCTCAATGCCCACTGCTCTCCTTTCTTCCTACTCATTTGTCAAGATCCCCTCACCTTCACCTCCTAAAAGCTACTAATCACCTCTGCAGTCCACAATGATGTTCTCTGCACTTCCAAAGGCATTACAGCCTATGCTACTATTGTAGCATTTAGTTCTGTGCAGTCTACCACCACACTGCTTGATGGCAACTAGCTCCTTGAGGACCCTGACTTTAATAAAGATTCTTGGTGTTCACCTCATAGCGCCTTGCCAGGTTTGAGTGCTCAGAACACATTCAGGGGCTTGTTGATAAGCTAACATTTTACCATTTACAGAAAACAAAATTTCAAGCCTGACAATTCCATGTGTTGGCTGAGGACATCCAGAAATGGGAAATATTAAATACTCCAGTGAGAGCATAAACTGATATAACCAATTTGGAAAGGCATTTGGCAAGATCCAGTTTTTAAAAAAAAACTGTGCATGCTCTACAGATCAGCAATCCACTTTTTGGTACAGACCGTAGAAAAACACATACTTTCACAAAAAGACATTATTAGTTATAGGAAAAATAAACTGTAAATAACTTAAATGTTCAATAGGTTATAGCTATAGATTTAGATATATTTCCCCTATAGATTCATAATAAAAGTATAAATTCTGAACTATGACAATACCCAGCAAATCTATGACACTGCTTCTGAGGAGAAAGAAGAGGAAATCAAAGCAACTTCAGCTTTTTGTTAGACTTTATTAAAAAAAAAAAAAAGAAGCAACTATGCCACATCCACAACTGTTAATTCCATCTACTGTTTGTTGGAACGTGGGTACTCTACTGTATTTTCAAAGCAGAAAAAAATTGTTTATTATTTTCTTCCTCACAATGTGACTTTTCTCTAATTCTGTCAGATTCTTGCCTTGATTCAATTAATGTTTTCATGCAAGCAAATGTAATTACATGGAAAGTGCAAAAGTACATCATTATACCCAGTTAAAAGTCCTCCGCAACTCCCCTCAATCCCATCCACTGCCTCAGAATGAATAACTATTAAAGGTCAACCACGATTTCTTCCAGATCTTTTTGTATTTACATTCATATATATGCATATATTCAACTTTATGGTTTAGATTTTTACATTTATTTTCAATACAAATGAAAACATTTTTTGCTCTTAATATTCTATGGAATTCTTTCAATGCCTTAACATTTTACTTTATTAATTGTTACTTGAATTTTTTTTTTTTTTTTTTTTGAGATGGAGTCTTGCTGTGTCGCCAGGCTGTAATGCAGTGGCCTGATCTTGGCTCACTGCAACCTCTGCCTCCCGGGTTCAAGTGATTCCCCTGCCTCAGCCTCCCGAGTAGCCAGGACTACAGGCACGCGCCATCACGCTCAGCTAATTTTTTTTTGTATTTTAGTGGAGACAGGGTTTTGCCATGTTGGCCAGGATGGTCTCAATCTCCCGACCTCATGATCCACCCCCCTTGGCCTCCCAAAATGCTGGGATTACAGGCATGAGCCACCGCGCCATGCGTGAATTTTTTACAAGTGTATATTCTGCTTACAAATAGTGGAAAATTGATAAGATGTATAAGGCATTAATGTAATTTGACATTACCAAAAAGTAACATATCAAAAATGCAAATTAGTTTAATTATAAGATTTTGAATGTTTTTAATATCCACGTAATGTTCTTAAGAGTCTATAAAATATATGTACTGTATCATGATTCGTTTAAGTATTTCCTTATTACAGAACACTTAGTTTGCATTTAATTTCATCCATGAAAAAAGTGCTACGATAAAGTTTTATATAGTGTTCTCTTTGTTTATGTACAACTATCTTCCTACAATAAATAAAAAGATTGTATTTCCAGTTGGAAGTGTGCTTTGTAAATTTTAATAGCTACTTCCAAATTACCTTCTAATGAAAGTAACTAGTTAATGACGGATAGTATCAATCTTTAAATTTTTGCTAATTCACTCCAGGGGTGGAGATGAAAAGGCCATACCACGTGGGAGGAGCAGCACAAGGGAAGCACAAACGGACAGAACTGAATGTGGTGTGCAGGAACGTGATTCCAGAGCGAGGAGTAGAAGAGCGAATAGGATAGGAATCAGATTCCAGAGGGAAGGTCCACACCACTTCATGGCTCATGACATTTAGTTCCACAGTTTAAATGCCATGGCAAGGAGCTTATACTTCATGCAGGAGATGATAGAGAGCCCCAGAGGACTTTAACAAGGAAGGTGCTCTTGTCCATTTATTAGCACAAAGATAGATTTCAGCTGAGATACACCTAGAAGACAGACCAGTTAGAAGCCTGCAGGACTGGCCTGCGGGGAAGATGGAGCAAGCTTCGCCAGAGAACTAATGGTAGGCAGCAATGTGGAGAAAGTCAAGAAATACATGCAAAGACAAAAAACAAAACAAAACAGTAGGCTGGTTTTTTCTTGTTGTTTTTTGGACAAAGACACTGACAAAATGTGTGAGATAAAGGAGAAGAAGGAGTTTAGGACTGGGAACTAGAGAAGAATGGTGGTATAATTAAGATGGACAATACAGAAGAAATTAGTTTGACAATATGATGAATTTAGTTCTGGACTCAGTGATTTAACAGTATGCATCCAAAATTCAGATATGTACATGCATCAGAGAGTTAATGGTGGTGTTCAGGATAAACACTGGGGCAGCTACCAGTATACAGACAGTATTTAGAAAATGGTGACAAGTGATTGTCATGGTTGTAGAGTAATAAGAGAAAAATGACTGATGTGAGTTCTTTATATTCCAAACTTCAGAAAACTATATGAGAAAATATTACTAAGATCAAAGAAAGGAAAAAAATCCTGTAAGAATTTTATTATAATATGATATATACCCTAGCATCAGCATATAATTGTTTTATAAGCCAGAATAAATCTCTCTACTCATAGGTAGAAATAACCTGTAAGTAGGAAGCTATCTAGGGGATCTGGCCAGAAGGAACCATTCCTTTAAATACAGTATTTTCTTTGTAATACAAGAACATTACTAAATGCAAATTGAAGAAAAGATGAGAAAAATCACTCAAAATACCAACTCCTGAACATAACTCTAAGCACTTTGTAAACTTTCTTCCAGCCTAATTCTTTCCATTTTAAAGTTATAATTTATTTAAATGCTGAATAACAATATTTATATCATTTTACATACTACCACAAAACTATCAAAAATATCACATCAAATGGTTTAAAATATTCTGTAAACTTGTTTCAAGTTAGTGGTCTTCAACCTGGCTATATATTCGAATTTTAGGGAAATTTTAAAAAATGCAAATATCAGGGCCAACTTCACACTTATTAAGTAAAAATATCTGGATGGGGCTGAGGTGTCAGTGTTTTCTTAAATCATTCCAAATGATTCAAATGTGCAACCAAGTTTGAGAGTCGCTGATATCAGCAGCGAACATTTAAATTGTCCTTTAATTACAATTAAAATAGCACTGCTATGAATATCTTAATGCATATTATATTCTTTTCTTATATAATCAAGAATACTTTATATTAGGTTTGTAGAGTGGCATTATTAATTCATGAGATATGGGTTATTTAATGACCTTTGTGAATAATGCCAACTGACTTTTCAATGTGTTGTTTTGGTTTACATTCTCACCAGCAGTATATAAGCAAGACGCATCACTTGGAGTCAAGAATGAGATGCAAAGACTGATTAATTTATTAGGTGAACTAAAAAAACAATTCTCAAGGGTTGCTTTAACTCTGATTTTTAGGATTATGTAAGACTGAATGCTTATCCACATATTTGTTTATTCCTTAGTTTTATGCGTTAGAGCTCCTCTGCTGTTCCTGTCCTTTGACCATGATGCTAGAGGGTCATTGGTTTTTCTTGTTGTTTTAATAATCTCTTCATATAATACCTCTAGCATATTAACTAAAAATATTTTCTCCATGGTTTATGACTTAATGTTTTGTTTTTCATATGCAGATACATAAAATGTTATGTAGCCAATTATCTCCATCTTTTCCTTTGTGGTTTATTTGACAGCTTCTAACTGTGAAAAGTTATTTCCCTGTCAAAGGTGGATTTAAATGTTACATTTAAATTTTTTCTAATTTTTTTCTATTGGTATGACTTTTCATATTTACATTTTTTATTGTGTCTGTATCTTTCTCAACATAAAACACATATTACATGTTGAAGAAAAAATTATTTTCAAAATGTAAAAAAATTACATGTTGAAGAAAAGCATATTACATGTTGAAGAAAAAAATATCATTTGTAATTGTTTTCTATGGTTCAGAAAGAAAAACAGCAGAGTTCCCTTGTTCATTATCTAATTTTTGATTCATCCTCCTACCCCTTTCTCTCCAGAAAATTCTGATACTACTCATCTGAAATTCCTTGATCAGCAGAATGTCAAAAGAATTCAGCTCAGCGTTTTGCTGGCTATGGGAAAAGTTTTACCTTTAAATGTTTGATAAAGGAAATGTCTAAAAATAACTAACCTAACCACTAGTGTTAAGACTGGCATTCATAACACAAGACGAGTGCCCATTTAATTTAGCTTCTTTCTCCTCTCTCCGCCTCCTTCTTTATCCACCTATATTCTCAAGGTACTTTGTCCACTGGTGGTTTCCATTTTGATTAGAAGTGCTACCATATAAACATACTTTTTAAAACATAGGCTTTCTAGAAAAAAAAAAGCCATAGGTTTCTGTAGTAAACTGAAAGTTTTGTGAAATTCAAACATCATAGTTATTTAGGATGGTGTGAAATATATATATGTAAAATGCAGATAGAATTATGAAGTAAAAACAAACTTTACAAAAGGACGAATTTCAAAGTAAGTCCTCTTATGGAAACAAGAGGCTTTGGAAAGGAAGTATAACTAGAAAGAGCAGTGAATTTAAGCACCCTTCCCTTCCCCAAACTTAGTATGCGACACTTAAAAATACATCTTAAGAATCCAGTAGTAGGCCTAAAAGAAATTCAATACACCTAGTTCTTGTTTTAATTTCACCCTCAGGGAAATATGATTCATGAGAAACATAAGTTCAGAGCAGGGGGTCGCAGAAATGCCTATGCTTGCTACAAGCCAATATTAATACTCTTCTTCCGTACATTAAAACCAGTAAAATAAAGGTCAAGATGAGTAGGATCAATGTAAATGTTTAAAGAGAATAAATAACAATGTTGCAAGCTAATAGTTTTTAAAATTTATAAAATTATACATACATATTAATAAATTCCACAAGCAATGCTACTAATCAGTTATATAAGTATTACTTTTGTTTTACAGAAATATCTTCCTTAGGAAAAAATGTGCATTTTGATTACCCATGAGGAGAAATGTATCTATAAACAAAATAAAATTTCCTGTGCATTATTTGACAGCAATATCAATGTTCCAACCAGACACACAGAGACTCTCCAGAGAGCAATTCCAATAACGAAAAAGGAGAATATGTAAATGTAATCGGGGTAGAAAAGAGAATTGGAGAGCCAAGGTAATAGTTCAAGAAAAAAATTATCTTAAACCTGGGCCCCTATTTAATCAACTAACTAAATGGCAACTGATTAAACCATGGCTAAAATTACAGAGAACTACCTAGGTTTACGTAACAAAAGGATAAATATTCTTCTGTTTCCCTTCATTTTTCAATCTTCCTAAAAACACAACTTGGGATATCACAGTTTCTGGCCATTTGGCAAGCATCTTATTTAAGTAAGCACAACTCCAACCAACTCATTTAACTTGAATTAATGTTCTTGGTCTTTTATATTGCCACTTAAAGCTTTCAGGAAATAGTTTCTGGATACACCTGCCACCTAATTTCATGAAATCAATATTTCACTAAAGCTAAGTCAGGAAATCTTAAGGTGCTGAATTCAATTACAAATGTTACTTCAGGAGTTGATAGTAGATAAAATATAGCATTGACATTGAAAATCATTACAGTTAAAGGGCTTTACTTCTTTTGGCGTGTGGGGGGATTGTTTTCTAAGGTACTAGTAACAATCAGTAATGACAACATGACATTAGGATAACAGTAACAGCTTTAACCTTTCTAGTGTCAACGTCCATTTATAAGCACAGAAACAACATCCTCTCTGACTACACCTGAAATAAATCTATTGTAATGATGAGAGACAGCAATCATCAACATAAAAATGAAAACTGCTAGTATGAATTCAAACTCCATCCAAAGATGAAAACAACCATTTACTGAAATCCAGACAAGTTACTCTTTAAGTAGAACACAAGAATTCACCACATCTCTGTCATATGTACCATGTTATACTTAAAAGCAGTAGTAAGCCAACGGTCCACATAAAAAAATTTTTGCAGACACATTAAAAACAAAAAAAGCTTTTATAAACAGTAAACACCTGATATTTGTCTTCAAATGCTGTCTTTCCTCAGATAATTAATTACTAACCACCTGATTGCCTTCCATGCACAGATCCTTAGAGTAAGTTTCTAGGATCCAGTGTGGGGTATCTTTACTTCATTTTCAGCATACGGTGTGAAGAAATGTCAGAACAAAGATAGAAAATCCAAAATTCTAAACCTGTTCATTTGATAATCTTAAAATTGTTCCTTTTATCACTTGGCTTTTCAAACTAAGTGTGAGGAAAACTCTGGAAATTTTCAAAATCAACATTATCCTAATACATTCCTATGTCTCTCATTTCCTCCTTGGTTTGTTCATGTCTCCTAACCATCATTTTCTTCTTCTTTTCAAAATCTTTTCTCTAGGGACCCCACTTCAAGTCTAACGCTTGCCTGTGGCCCACAGTGACGGAAATACTGAGCTTTGGAATGGGCGAGACCGAGGCCAAATAATAGATCTTTCCACTTATCATTGTGTGAAGTTAGGCAAGATACCTAGCTTCTCTCAGCACCAATTTCCTCATCTGTAAAATGAAGAAACAGCACCCACTTCTCAATGTTACCATCAGGAATAAATCAGCTAAAAAAAATAGAAACTGCTTGGCTCAGTGCCTGACACTGATCAGTTACTACATAAATGTTAGTTTCCTGCCTTTTTGCCAAAATGACATTGAACAGACAGTTCTAATGATATTTACAGACACATACATCTGTCTTTTCTTTTCAGTTCTTTACCTGTATTCTACTCTTAGACCTAATAAACTTCTTTCATGTTCAACACTCAGCAAGCTTTTCATTAGTCTAAAGGAAAATACTGAAATCATATTATATAAATAAATAACCAAGAACAAGCACCACATTTCTAAGCAACATGTTCAAAATTGGAGAAACTCTAGTATATTCCTTGTAAACATTTAAAATGCATGAGCAGTTTAAGGCAAAGTAGAGGCAGTATTTATGCTGCAAATTCCTTAAAACTACAACCCAATTTGATTCTTAGGAAAGCAGAATCACAATAATGAAGTGCTTTCAGTGAAGATAAAACAGTCACCGGGAAAAATCAGCCTCAAGAGTATTTATTAATGTCATCATGCTACTTTGCTTAAAAGGGTCCCAAGGAAAAGAGTGAACAAGGAGACTACAACTTCAGCAAGAAAGATCATGGAGATGCAGTCAATGTTCACAGGGAAAAAGGCTCTGGAAATATACAAGAAAGGAAAATAAAACATTTCTATCTAATATTACATAGGATTTTCATGTTTAGATAAATTTGTGGTTAAAATATGGCCACAGTTTACACAAACTGTTAATTCAGACAGAGAAATTAGAAAGCACACCAGAGCCTCTCAAATTTTCACTTTCCAACAATTCACACTTTCTCACTTTCCATTCTAGACTGCACTGTCACACTGACAAAACAGAAATAACATATGTGAGCGACACCAATCTGGGAATCACTCTCATAACCTTCTACCCAGTCATTCAAATCGCACTGCCTGGCCTTCAGTTGTCCATTTGTCCTCTCATGCCCACTAAATGACAGGGGAATGAGTGACTCTTATGGGGTTCCTTACAGGAAGACCCTCAATGTCCATTTTCACCCAACGTCACTAGCTGGTACCTACCCGGAAGGAATGAACGGAACCACTCCAATGCAATCCCAGCCACTCCTGCTAGTTCAAGCATTCGGTTCAGCATCACCTCATGACCAACACGAAAGCAGCTGAGGCTCTAATATAATCATCATGGAAAGTTGTCCCAAATCCTTCATTGGAGGAAGATCCTTCATACACACCAACGCTGTCTCCAAGCCATGCCGGGGTCTGAAACCAGACTGGAAAATATTATATATGTGTATATATAGTAAAACTCCCACAAACCACTCTTCTACTTTGTCATATTTATTTACAGCTGCTTAACCAATCCTATATATATATTGCCTTCTCAAGATGAAAATATGAACATTCAAGGAAAGATCCTTTCCATAGCAGAAGGTAAACTTAAAAGCATATGAAGACCTGGTGCTGCCTGTTAAGGTAGTTGAGGTGATCCCAAATGGAAAATAGTTTGTCCTGAAGGGAAGAAAGAAAACACAATATTGGTTTCCAAGGCTAATCTTCTAAACAGGGTGGACAGAATCCAGTATTTAAAAGAGCATGAGGAAAAAAAAAAAAAAGCCTTGACCCAGCAGATAGAATAGCAATGCCAGATTAACCCCTGAAGGTCTATTTGATATTATAAAATGTGCCTTGACTCCTCCTGAATCCCACCACTTTCATAATTCTAACTACCATCACCTTGACAGCATTATCCGACTCCCTCCTGATCAAAGAGCTCTAGATTGATTGCACTTGCTTATAATGGAGCAGGGCCAGGAACCTTAGAAGGAACAACAACTTGAAATGGTAAGTTTTTTTTTTTAATGATCAATGGAGCTCCAACAGCTATCATACATAAAAATCAAAAAAGAATTCAAACCAAGTAAAAGAATTTCCGTTTTCCTTCTCCTTAATGAATAGGCTTTTTAGAAACAAAGTAATAGACATTACATAGAGTATTTAAAGTTGAACCAGAGAATTCACTGTTTTTTTTTTCATTGAGTCCTTTATTATAAAAAGACTGAGGACTATTTCCTTTCCGCTTGCCCCTTTCACCTAAACTACCATAATAGTGACAACTGGAACTTTTAGTCCTACTGCCAAATTTTACCAACTTCCTCTAGTTCCAGAATACATCTAAAACAAAATTAAGTGGGTTAAATCACTGCAGCATTATTTTCTATGTACTTACCCTAAATTATTTTTGAGTCAAGCTGCTATCTATAAAAATGCTCATCATATATAATTGCATTTAAGGTTAACAGAATTCTGTCTTCTTATCTCCACTTAACTTGCTCTACTTGACCCCATCCCATCCTTGTCAGTTATTTTCTATCTATATTAAAACAAAGAAAACTTGGAAATATCCATTTGGTGTACTGCCTCCCCTACCTACTTGGTATATATTTTGGTTCCTATGTCAATTATTCTGCTGATGTCAGATACCTAGAAACCTTTTAGATAGATTTGGACCTGAGATAGCAAACATAACATTCATTATGTTTTTCTGGACATCTTCACTAACTTCACTATATCTCATAAAGAATAACATGTCTCTCACTAAGGATAATGCAAAGAATTGACTCACCTAGGCATAAAACTCAGAAAACATTATTTTGAAAGAGAGAGTTCACTTGGTTGCTTAGTAATATGAAGTAGTTTTCTTCCTAAAATTTTAAATTCTCATGTTTGACATACTGACTTCCTGTTGCATAACCTGAGGTTCCAATCACAGTCAAGTACAAGAATCTTCTCAAACCATTCCTTATACAAATATTGGCTAAAGATGTCTAAGTAATATATGTTCAGTCAAATAAACATTTGCTGTGATGGCCACTATGATCTAGGAATCATACAGGACGTGCAAACGAGTGAGATATGCTACCAGCTTTCTTGGAATTCATAGTTTAGTTGAGAGAAAGAGTTATTAAAAAAACAATGATAATGATACACTAGAAATTTCCCCAAGGAATACAAAAGAAGAAACCATATTTCTTGGGGGAAGTTCCCCAGGAGCACTAACCATCTGTATCTTAAATGGTAAAGGAGTATTAAGGTGGCAGTGATCCTAATAACCAACAGAGGCTAAAGCATTAGAGTATGTATGTGCAATTTACAAGAATCTCGGAAACCAGATTACTGTTCATAATTAAAATATATTCTATGCTGTATTTAGTTTAACAGGCAGCAAACTATTTCAGTATAATGGAAAAATCCTAGCATATAATGAATGTTCAATAAATATTAAACTGAGGATCTCAAAGACAGAAGCGCACAAATAATGACACAGATTTTCCAAAGAATTATTTCCTACATACATATGCACCTCCTAAGAGACAGCAAATTGGTTTTGCTCCCTAAAGTCTCTTCTCCAAATTTCCATTCTGTGTATATGAAGCTTCATAATCACATTTCAAACAAAATTTGGATGACGGTGCAGACACAGGACTTTAAGACACATCCCTTTTCCCCAAAAACATACCCATCAGATAATGGGCAGAAATACTGTCGGGATACTACTGTTAACACTTATGAGTATGGACGGTGGGAAAGCAAGGGAAATTCTACATCAATATCATACATTCAGAAGGTTGAAGTGACCTAAGTATGAAAATAGCTAAAGAAATATCACCACTGCCCCCACCAAAATACAACAACAACAAAAAACCTGAGCACTAATATGTTAAGTGAATTAGGATTTATTGTAAATGAACTGTCATTATACCAAACATGGCAAATTAGGAAATATCAATAGGTATAATTTGCTACATAAAGTTTTAACTTCACAGTAAAAAAAAAAAATGCTCTCTGAGTTACAAATAAGATCCAAATAAAGCATCTCAGTTAATAAAGGATAATTTACTTATAGGTAGAGTGTACATCAGGAAAATCCCAGTCCCTGATACTGGAGTCCCAAAATTAGTTTTTCTTTTTAATTTTATTTTTGAGACAAGGCCTCACTCTGTCACCTAGGCTGGAGTGCAGTGGCACAATCACAGCTCACTGCAGCCTGCATCTTCTTTGCTCAAGCAACCCTCTCACCTTAGTCTCCCAAGTAGCTAGAACCACAGGTATGCACAATCACACCTGGCTGGGTTTTTTTATTTTGTACATAAGGGGTCTTGCTATATTTCCAAGGATAGTCTTAAACTCCTGGCCTCAAGCCATCCTCCTGCCATGGCCTCCCAATGTGCTGGGATTACAGGCACAAGCCAGCATACCCAGCCCCAACATTAGTCGTTAATATATATTAAAAACAACTGAGGCTCTGCTTCATTAAGTAACAGTAGTTTTATATCCTGTCATGGAATCTGAATAAAGAACACTAACTAGACTCCCTTTTCTAACTACTGATGAAATTTTAGATAAAAAATAAATATCAGATATTTTAATATTTCTTATGGAAACATGAAGCATTTGGCACCAGTATGCCAAAATACTGCTGTAAAATATCTTAGAATGCAAATTGGATTTCATTCTATCTTGATTATCTTTCTCCAAATTTCTAACAATGGCAGCAAACAGTGACATCTCATAAACTAAATATCTTACAACTGAGAGAATATTTTTCAAGTTTTTGCAAATTATTTTATTTTTATAATAGTTTGATGCAAGAATTATGATTTCCCCTGTTTTACTGGAAAGACAAGAAAAATAGTCTAAGTGACTTATCCAAGATAACACATTACGTTCAAAGAAGAAACAGAGCTAGAATTCAAATTTCCACTCATTCAATCTGAAAATATCACAAGTCCAGTATTAACAAGGACACCATGGGGAAGAGAAGGATCAATGAGACGTGAACTCTACCAATTAAGCAAACTGCAGTCCTATTACAAGAAAAATTGAGAGAGTTTATTAGATACTGCAACAGAAGAACATACATATTATGTTAAAATGAAATTGCAAAGATAAAGTGATTAATTGAAGCTAAAGGAGTGAAAGAATTCTTCACAAGGAGGTGCTATGTGACATCTGAATTAGGCCTTGAAGGTGGGGGTGGAGAGCAAAAATTGGTGAAGGCCATTATAGGCTCAGCATTGTCAGAGAGACCTAAAATATAAGGAGTGTCTGTGTAAACTATATAGGTAATTTTTTTCAAACGTAAAAAGTGATAACACATCTTTAATATAAATCAAGCCCACACATGGGATTTAATGAAAAAACAGATTTGGCAGAGGCTGGTGGTTGTTCTCCAAGAAGGACCCTTCCCTACAGTTAGGATCCTCCACTTTTTATCTTGGAACATGCCTCCTCGAATAAAGATCTATTCTCTAGCCTCCCTTTCAGCTCAGTGCAAGTGTATGTCTAACCAATGGGACATGAGTAGAACTGTTTATTCAACTTTCAGAGCATGTCTTTAAAGGGACTATGCCTGCCCCTTCTTCCAGCTGCAAGCTATCTGAGACCACTGGGATAAGAACAAAATCCTAGAGACAGCAAAGCAACAAGACAGAAGGACCTAGCTTCCTTGATATCCTGGGGTAACACAGCTATCTCATAACTCATAGGACTGCCCACCTTCAGACTGCAACATGCAAAGTGAACTTCTATTTGATTATGTCATTTAAATTTTGGGACTCCATGATACCCATGCAAACTTATACATCAGCTTACAGAATAGATTGTGCTATAAAGTAAACAGCTAATTTCTTGGATCTTGATTCTCCAAACTAAGAAAAACAATCTGAAAATATTTAAATTAACTGCAAAGGGTTTAATAAAATCAGCAGCATACACTTGTAACAGGCTATCAAATGCATGTTTTAATTTTAGTCTACATAGCAAGCCTAGACAATAGGAAGGTCAGGGATCAATATCACCATTTTGTATGTGATGAATAAGACAACACATAATGAATTAATTACACAAAGCATTTGATAGCTCTGAATTATATTGGATTTAGCTGCTTTTAGTAAAATAATCATTACATATATTGTATACTGCATTTGATACACTAAAGATCCATTCATGAAGAAAATTTAAATGTTACTAATGCCAGAAAAAATAATCAGTAAATGAAAACTTGATTTTTACTGTCTCTTCACATTACTTCACAATGTTTTCATTTACCGATTGGACTTTTCAGACCATTATATTTTACTGTGATTATATTTAAATATTTAATTGCTCTCCATTTTATTTTTTATAGAGAAACAGAAGGAAAATTCAATCAGAAAACATAAAATATAATGTAAATAAAGAAACAGAGTGGGTTGTTAAGTCCATGGGGAAAATCTGAAAAGAGAATAGCTGTTGGACAAACCCTCTTAATCAAATTGTCTACAGACAAATCTATTGGCCCTTGCCTCACATATCCCATAGTTAAATGCATTCCAAACAAAAACTGGAAAATAATACTCAATTCAATGATTTCTCTCTGCGAGGTCGTCATTGGCTCACCATGCCTTACTGAGCTCAATGGCTCTCTCCACCAACCCATGGTGGGAATCTGAGCCAGTCACAGCCCCTTCCTTGTTCTTTTCAGTTTTCCTTTGGGCGAGGTCCTGGTGGCAACAAGAAGCCAATGAGACCAGAATCAAAAATTTTAGATCACTATTTGAAGTACAAATTATAGTACAATCTCTCTTGCATCCCTAACTCCCGCCAACAGTTTTACAACTATTTACTATTAGGTAGGTGCAAAAGTAATTGCGGTTTTTGCCATTCCTTTCAATGGCCAAACCCACTGAATAGTACCTCAGAATTATTTCAATAGTTCCATTTCAATAGTACCTAAGAACAGAACATTGATCCTTCTTTCTTTACACAGGGTTCAGCCTTCACTTACTTTTGAATATACTTTTGTACATTCTTCTTAAATTCTGAAATAATCAGCCTCTTCTAAGCTTAAAGATGAGTCAAATATTCATTGACTATCATTGTGGACAACTCACTCACTTTTCCTAAGCCTTAGTTTATTGATTTGTGAAACAAAAGTCTAAAACTATATGATCTAAAACATCCTTACCAGAAACAAAATATAATTCTCAGATAAACCTCATTCATGTCTTAGTTTGCATCCTAATGTGGTAGGGGCTGTTTTGAATGATCTGTTTTGAAGAGGAAGCTCCCTCTCAGATCAATTCTCACAAGCATGGTTTACATTTGGGATAGTAACAAACAACAGTAAATGGTCCATGTGGAAACTAGTCCTGGCCTTCTTTTTACCAAAGGAAACAACTCCTTAGCTATTAAAAATTATGTATCCCCCTACTCTCTTATCACAAAGGTACCCTTTTAATAAAGACTAGAAATTGTTGGGGAAATTAGGTGGTTGGAAGTTGGGTACAGGGAAGACTGGATTTAAAAGTTTAAATAATTATCTGCTCCAAGTTACTCAAAATGCTTCAGAGACTATTTCACAATCCCTCATCACCTTCTTATGAGAAAAGGAGAGAAGACTTTACCACTCTATGTACTATAAAAAGTAACTTATAAAACTTTGGGAATTAAGTTATAATTGGATGACTTTTAGTAATACAATAAAAAAGAATGGAATTGAAAAATAATAAATAATTCTCATCTTAGCAATCAAGTTAAAATTTCGAAAAGTTAAATAAAAACAGAGTAAGCCGTAAAAACTTTGGCAATTCCTACTAGTACTTCCTGTATTCTTGTTCAGTACTTTCCTTCTCGTAGTGGGGGAGAGTGGGAGAGAAGGCTTCCAAAGTGAGCCTTGCTAATCCTAACATTTAAGAAATTAAGATCTGAGCTATTCTTTAAACCACCTCACTGACAACAATCTGTTCCAACAAATCTTAATTAATGCCAATTTTCTATTTCTAGCAACCATCAGGTCATCTTCAATGAACACAAATTAAGCTACAAACTGAATAATCATTGTACGAATTGTATTTCATGCAGACATGCTAGAGAAGAACTACATTATGAATTTAAGATAGCCACAGTGGCCTGAAACATGCCCTGCTTGGCAATTATGCATATGTCTTTTGTAAAAATAAAAAGGAAAGGGTGACGTTTTCATACTTCCCAGTGGGAGTATAATAAATGGGTGATAGGAGAGTGGATGAACAAGTGGTCATGATAAAGATTCTGCTTATTCTCTGCTTAAGAACACTTCCTAAAGGATGCAGTCATGCTGCTTCTGAAACTATACTAGAGCATTCATTCAGGCCTCCTTTTCTTTGCCTAGACACGTATCTCAAAAGGAAAAACGATGTTAATAACTTAGCCTCCCTCTACCTCCACCTAAATATGGTGAACCTAAACATGGTGGAGGTAGAAAATCTCAACAGGAAAAACGATGTTAATAACTTAGCCTCCCTCTACCTCCACCTAAATATGGTGAACCTAAACATGGTGGAGGTAGACAATCTCAACTATTTCCATGCAATTGTTTCCACAAGTGTAGAAATTGACACCTTCTAAAATTACCTTTTGGATTATCTACATTTTGTTAGCAATTATGATGTGACTAGTAGGTTAGCAAGAAACAAGAATTTCAATCTGTAAGTCCAAGATCAACAATGAAAAATTGAGTTTCATGAAGTCTTTAGTTCTCCCATTACCCACAGTATGTTTCCTGCCCTCAGAGCACCATCTTCTAAAAACAAACAGTACGAAGTTACATTTAAAATATGTCATGCTGCTGTCCATAAGCCCAAATCTTTACCCAAAATGGTCATCCTCATGTTGGACAAGCAAAATGGTGTGAGGTTTTGCATCCTCCAAATGTAAGTGGGTTGTGGAAATGTTTTTTTTTTTTTCACTCTTCAAAACTATTTACAACTAGGGTATAAACTGAAAGAGTTTCAACATACCTGTCTTTGACAAACCAGACTTCCATTTTGGTGAGTAATCATATAGGATAGCAACAATCAGGCAGAAAAACTGCCAACAGCAATAGGGGAGTGTTTACTCGATAGAATCTTATAACCAATACTTTTTTAAATCACAGTTTTATTAGACTTAGGCCACAAATGTTTAAAAAGGTTAAGAACAATTGGCTCTAAGTCAGACATCAAATCCCAGGTTTATCATTTTCTAGCTTGATGAACTTTTTCAAATTACTCACCCTCATCTGCCTCTGATTCTTTACTGGTAAAATGAGGAACATAGTATCTACCCATCTCAAATCTTTTGTTTCGAGGTAATTTATGTAAAGTCCTTGGCATTAAGCCTAATATAAAGGATCAATAGATGTTAGGTATTATTTTTATTATCATGTCCCTATTTATTAATTTGCTTGACATACTATATAAAACACAGCATTTCAGCAGTATGCCAAGAAAATTAATGGTACAAAGGTATGAGTTCCTTACCTTTAAGAGCTTATATTTGTGTTGGAAAGACAACACTTTTTAACATGTTGGAATATCATATACATGAATAATTCAAGAGATAATTTAGAAATTATCAACTTTAAAATAAAAAAATAACATCAAGTATGAGGCTTAAGATATGCTTCACAGAGAAGAGGCTGAAAGACCTCATTAAATAACACAGAAAATGGTCTGAAATACTCAAAGGCAGAAATGGTATTTTATTCATCTATTAACCCCCACAACTTCTACAGTCTCAAGAACACAGAATGTGCTGAATAAATGTTAATGGAATGAACATATGCCTTAAAACTTCCAAAAAGTTATCAGGATCTTACACAGTAAACACTGAGTAGGCGCTTAGTAGGTATTTAATTAACAACAGTAATATCTACATCTCCACAACTTTATCTTAATTTCTCTGAGGTCCTCTAATTTCTGTGATGTTCCTCTAATTTGACAACTAACCACCCTGCATATATATACCTGAGTACTAAGAACAGGCCCAGGAGATGATTACTAGCAGACTACAGAGAATCCAGAGATCATATAGACATCTTGCACCGCACCGGCACAGGCCTTAACTTTTTAATAAAAAAGAAACTCAACAGAAAAACGACCTGAGTTCCAGTAAACAATTATCAATTTCATTTTTGCTTGGGTGTGTAAGAAGACAAAGGATAAATAGTCTTTTAATTGTCCTAAAAGAGCTAAGACTTATTTTTAAGAATTATGTGCTATTGCTTTTAGAAAACCTGGCTCAACAAAAATATAATTTTTATTCCTTCTGAAAACAAATCAACTATAAAAAGAAGTCCCTATGTGAGCATATCAACTGTTTTGCATTTGAATTATGTTGTCAAGTTCAAAACAATGAAGCAAAACTAAAATCATTTAGGCGTGTGGCAATTAAGAGCACAAGCAATGAAATAAGAGAGGAAGAGAAGAGCTCCACTTAGAAAAAAAGTTAAATAAAATCATCCCAGTTAAATGCCTATTCCTCCTCAAAGATTTTCACCTGCATAGGATACTTGGAAAGACTCACACACAATGTAATTTTACATCCATTTTGGGTCCTATTTCTGCACTGAAATATTTATAGAGTGTTCAATGTTTCTGGAGTAAATTATACCTAGATCTTGATAAAGCTGAAATCACTGAAATTACCTTTTTTTGCTCAATTATTTGGAAGAATGGAGAAAGAAAGCTTGACAGCATAAAAAGGTATATTAAGAAATGGTCATTTCGTAGCTATAATTGCATAGCTTAGTGGTTACTGATGCCTTGAGGCATCAATATATATGCAGTCACCACAGCTATTTTTACCAAAGGTTTCAAATAAAATCCAAGTGAGTTTATGTTATGTGAACATACACATTATATTTGTTTTGTTTTGTTTGAGATGGAGTCTCGCTCTGTTGTCCAGGCTGGAGTGCGGTGGCATCATCTCAGCTCAATGCAACCTCCGCCTCCCAGGTTCAAGCAATTCTCCTGCCTCGGCCTCCCGAGTAGCTGGGATTACAGGTGCAGGCCACCACTTCATGCAAATTTTTATATTTTTAGTAGAGATGGGTTTCACCATGTTGGCCAGGCTGGTCTTGAAGGCCTGACCTTAGGCAATACGCCCACCCCAGCCTCCCAAAGTACTGGGATTACAGGTGTGAGCCACTGCACCCAGTCAATATTTGAATATAAAACTTCTTAATTTTATTGGTTTATATGTTAGGAATAACATATGAAAACACATATGAGTAGTAAGCAAAAATAGAACCATGGTACTGTGTTAAGCATATTGTTATAAATAACTTTCAAAATGAATCAGATACAAAAAATTTCTAGAAATATTCTTATGTTATACTATGAATTGTATAAATCTTCCAAATCCTGAATCACGGTTATGGACTGAATGGCTTTGTACTTTCAAAATTCATACATTGAAACCTTAACCCTCAGTGTATCTGCATTTGAAGATGGGCCCTCTAGCGAAGTGACTAAGGATAAATGAGGTCCTAAGGATGGGGCCCTGATCCAATAGGATTGGTGTCCTTATAAGAAGAGACAGTAGACAGGTTGCTGTGTCTCTGTGCAGACATATGGAAGAAAGGTCAATGTGATGACACAGCAAGAAGGCAGCCAGCTACAAGCCAGGAAGAAAGCCCTTACCAAAAACGGACACTGCCAGCCTTAATCTGGGCTTTCTGTCTTCCAGAACTGTGAGAAAAAAATTTCTGTTATTTAAGCCACCCACTCTATGGTATTTTCCTACAGCAGCTTAAGCTGACTAAGACAATCACAATTAAGTCTGGGAGGATTTAATAGTAATTAAGAGTCCTCTTCCATACTTACTGCATTACTGTGAGGCATTCTGTATAAAAAGTATTTCCTTCCCATTCAGCAATCCAATCTTACATCAACAATGTGATAACTACCAGAAATGTGAGTGCCTATGCATGCACGTGTACACACACACACACACAGGCACACACAACAGTCCTTGAATTTCTTGTGGGGCTCGACTTCTACTTTTCATATCATGAAAAAAATAACAGGGGACATTTCACAATGAACCACAAATACTCAACTATGGCTGCAGTATCAGATGTTTGACTATAAAGGCTTTACAGTTACCCAAGCCCAAGTCGATTAGGATTGTGCTGAAAACTTGAAACCTGCTCTTGCTGGGTAACATTTCACATAATGATTTTCTACTCAGAAAATGCTACCACAGTAATATCTAATCTTATCATCCTCCTCAAGAACTACTTAATTTTGTCCCTACATTTAAAAATAGTTTAAGTTAAAAGAAGCTTAACTTATTAGAGATTACACAGTTATTTTAAACAATTAGTGATATTCATGTGCAGACTATGACTTATTTAATCAATGTTATACCATTTAACTCAAAACTAATATGTACAGAAGACATACAATGCCCCAAAACATCTTAAGTGACATATTTTGGGTAAAACCAAATGTATATAAAAACGGCCAGATTAGAAATTCAAAATTTTATCTAAATGTAAGGTGTAATGTAGGCTTTATCATTCATATATAAGCCCTATAGTATCAGAGTATTATATAATAGATTTATCCAGATACCATCTAACTAGAAAAAGCACCATATTCAATTTAATCAAACAATCATCAAACATACAAAAGACTGTAGCTTTTGATTAATCACATTAAGTGATTAATATGTGTGATACAGTCTCTGGAATTTAGGGATACTCCATGTTTTGTGTGTTTCACTTTATTATGCTTCGCAGATATTGCGTTTTTTACAAATTGCAAGTTTGAGGCAACCCTGCATCAAGCGAGTCTATTGGTGCCATTTTTCCAACAGCATGTGCTCATTTCCTGTCTGTGTCGTAGTTTGGTAATTCACAATATTTGAAACTTTGTCATTATTATTATATTTGTTATGGTGTTCTGTAATCAGTTATTTCTGGTGTTACTACTGTAATTGTTTGGGGTGTCATGAACAGTGCCCATATAAAATGGTAAACTTGGTCAAAATTCTATGAAGGCTAGGAGAGGTAAGAAAGCCACAGAAGAAAAGTTAGAAGCTAGCAAAGTTTGGTTCATGAGGCTTAAGGAAAGAAGCCATCTCCATAACATAAAAGTGCAAAGTGAAGCAGCAATTACTAATGTAGAAGCCCCAGCAAGTTATCCAAAATATCTCGCTAAAATCATTGACAAACGTGGCTATATGAAATAGATTTTCTATGTAGACAAAACAGCCTTCTATTGAAAGAAAATGCCATCTAGGACTTTCATAGGTAGAGAGGTGAAGTCAAGGTTTGCTTTCAATGCTTCAAAAAACAGGTTCACTCTCCCGTTTGGGGCTAATGTAGCTGATGACTTTAAGTTGAAGTTCATCATTTAGCATTTCGGAAATCCCAGAGCACTTAAACATTATGTTATATCTGCTACACCTGTACTCTATAAATGGAAAAACAAAGCATGCATGACACCACATCTGTTTGCAACATGGTTTACTGAATATTTTAAGCTGTTAAGACGTACTGCTCAGGAAAAAAAAAAAAAAAAGATTCCTTTCAAAATACTACTGTTCACTGACAATGCATCTAGTCACCCAAGAGATGAGGGAGATGTACAAAGAGACTAATGTTGCTTTCATACATGCTAATATAACATCTATTCTGCAGTCCATAAATCAAGGAATAATTTTTATTTTCAAGTCTTCTTATTTAAGAAATATATTTCCTAAGGCTGTAAAAGCCATAGATAGCAATTCCTCTTATGGATCTGAGGAAAGTGAATTGAAAATCTTCAGAGAAGAGTTCACCCTTCTAGATGCCGTTGAGAACATTCATGATTCACAAGAGATGGTCACAATAGCAACATTAACAAGAGTATGGAAGAAGTGGATTCTGATCCACTTCAACACTTCAGTGGAGGAACTAACTGCAGATGTGGTAGAAACAGCAAGAGAACTAGAATTCGAAGTGGAGCCCAAAGTTGTGACTGAACTGTTTCAATCTCATGATAAAACTTTCACAGGTCAGGAGGTGCTTCTTATAGATATGTAATGAAGGTAGTTTCTTGAGATAAAATCCTCTTCTGGTGAAGATACTGTGAACATTGTTGAAATACAAATAAATGATTTAGAATATTACATTAACTTAGTTGATAAAAAGCAACAGCATGGTTTGGGAGGGCTGACTCCAGTTAAACTAAGTTCTACTATGGGTAAAATGTTATCGAATAGCATTGCATGCCACAAAAATCTTTCAACAAAGGAAGTGTCAATCAATACAGAACACTTCATTGTTGTCTTACTTTAAGCAATTGCCACAGCCATTCCATCCTTCAGCAACCACTATCCTGATCAGTCAGCAGCCATCAACATCAAGACAAGACTCTCTCTACCAGCAAAGTGATTATGACTTGCTGAAGGTTCAGATTATTGTTATCATTGGTTTTCAGACAGGGTCTCACTCAGTCACCCAAGTTGGAGTGGAGCGGCACCATCTCAGCTCACTACAGCCTTGACCACATCGGCTCAAGTGATCCTCCTGCTTCAGCCTCCCTAATTAATATCTGGAACTATAGGCATGTACCACCAAGTCTGGCTAATATTTTATTTTTTATAGAAACAGGGTCTGTTTCTGTTACTGTCCAGGCTGGTCTTAAACTCCTGGGCTCAAGTAATCCTCTTTCCTTGGCCTCCCAAAGTGTTGGGATTATAGGCATGAGTCACCACGTCCAGCATAAAGTATTTTTTTAATTAAGGTATGTACAGTGTTTTACAGACATAATGCTACTGCACACCCAACAGACTACAGTATACAAATACGACTTTTATATGCACTGGGAAACCAAACAATTTGTGTGACTCCCTTTTTTGCAATATTCTCCTTATTGGGATGGTCTGGAATCAAATCTGCAATATCTTCAACATATGCCTGGATTATGGATTCCTTATTAAGAAATGCTACTATAAACTGCAGTCAGTTTTGAGGAAAAAAATAGATTTGTAAAGGGGGAAGGAAGACTTGGGATAAGATAACCAGATAAGAAGATAGTGCAATAATCCAGGTAAGGTAAGAAATAAGTATCTGAAGAATTGCAAAAAGTACGGTACACAGAAAGAAAGACGTGTTTAGGAAGATAAAACTAACACTACCCAGAACCATCTGGCCATGATGATATAGGAGAAGGGAGTTAAGAATGGCACTGATTGAGATTTCTAATCTAAGTAATGATGACAAGTAAAATTTTATGTCAACTAAGAACTAGATTATTCTCGAAGCTTGCTTGTACACATGTACACACACAAATATATGCAAATTGCCCTATGTTTCTGTTTAATAACACCATTGTCTCATACATCCCTCTCTAAGTAGCTGACTGTGCACACCATTTACACAATGAGAGAATTAGATGTTAACAAATGGCAGGGATGACACTGTGAGCTAACATTGTAATTCTAAAATGCCCAACACAAACAAACTAGACCACCATTTCAGTATTAAAGGAAGGGCGCCAACATGGAGTCTGCAGATAAGAATTGATTTTGCAGTAGAAATTACTTGCGTTTATTTCTTATCTCTAGGCAAAACATTGCAGCGGCAAGAAAGAATCATCTCCTAAAGCACTAATTAGCAACGTAAATCTCACCAAGAGCAATGCCAAGAAATTTTATTGTTTGTCACTATACATGGTAATAGAATTTCTGACATGTTATCCCCCTAAAGAAATGCAACATATTTAATAAACCACAGTACAAAGTGGAGATTCTAATTTCAGCATATCATAACAGAGACTGCAAAACAGAAAACATAAAAAGTCTTAAACAAAATGAGGTAAAAATAAATTCCAGAGTTATCAGTGGAATAAAGAATTCTCATTGATACTAGAATAATGACAAAATCTGGGATGTCAATGCATGTTCTACATCATGAAATCTAAAATATGTCCATTATTCTGAGGAACGCTAAACACAATAGATACTGTTTATAAAACTTTTTAAAATGTCCCTACTGGAATATATATTTATAGTCTGCTTCTCTGTAAACAGTTGATGAAATTTAACATAGTTTTTAAATCTAAAATATGGCATCTCTAATATTGTTAAAATGTACCTCATAAATATTGTCTTGCTTTCAACCCAACAGAGGTTTTCTTAATTGCTTTGTGTGGTTTGTGTGTGTGTGTGTGTGTGTGTGTATATATATATATATATATATATATATATATATATGTTTAATTTTATGACCACTTCACCCTCATTATAAACTATTTGCCTATTACCAAATAATATAAAAACTAAATCACAGTTCATGCTACATTAATGACAGGTATCTTGTAATGATAATGCCCAGCACATAAAAAAATTATTCCTCACTGATGAATGGTTGTTTTGCTCTCACTATGTAAGTCATGCAAGCCTTACTCCATAACCTTGCAGCCCCTGGATATGTTACTATAACAGAGCACACATTTCTTTGGAAGCACCACTTTAAAAATTACGTAAGACATGGCATCAAAAAACACATCCTCAGGCATCAAAAACCCCATAGTCCTCTTGGTAAAGGAATGATAACTTCTGAATGAGCAAATCAAAAACAGAAAATCAGAATTGGGATGTCCCCAAAATCACCCAAAACAACACTGTAACTAGATGTACTCCTCTCTTCTAAATGAATATTTTCACTTACTGCAGACAAGAACATATTCATGGCAGCACCCTAACTCCCTAAGGAAGTGAGGATGTTTATCTAAGAAGTCCAAAGAGGGATATCAAATATCCATCCACAAAAGCAGCAGACTGGAATATTCACATTTTAATCCCATCTATAGAAGCAGCATGGCCATTTGATTATATGATTCCAATCATCTGAAAAGCCTTCCAATAACTTTGATTGATCAACTGTTGACAATCAATAAACATAAAGGGCAGAAGCCCTAAAAATACTCAGAATCAGTGAAGCAAGCACACAGAGGGACCAGAAGAAAATGACATTAATAAAATCTTCTACCCTATTATACAGAGGGAAAGTAAAAATTACCAAGAATATTTTCATAAGAAAGAAAACCAGATCTTAAAAAATCATTCTATTATTTTTTTCAACAAAACCACGTCCTTCTGCCAATTTATTATATTCATATTTCTTTTTTACCCACACGGAAGGTACTTATTTCATTCTGGCTTTTCCAAATAGAATTCAATCCTACTCTACACATTTCATCAATAATATGAAGATGAGACACAGAACATGATGTAAAAAAGTTGTCCTATCTTTATCATGTCTACATGAAAATTATATTATTTAAAGTGTCAGTTGTAAAGAGGAAAATATAGCATACAATGTCAAATTTCACCTCAGTCAAATAACAGTAACATATATACCGAACACATTCAAATATCCTCATTAGTTTTAACAAAATTATAATGTAGTTTTTCTATTATAAGTTGCAAGTTTAAACCAGTGGCTTTCACAGTGTTTGAAAACAAGCAACAGCACCATAACTTTAGTTGTTCACAGATAACCTGCTGGAAACTATCAGCATACATATATTTAATGGGATTTCCACAAACGTGTTAAGTTTCTTTTGATGTTAAAAATAACTACTATTAAATATCATAAAAATATAACATGTAATGTTAAAAAGAAGCTTCTAACTCTGAATGCAAGCCGAAGTTGTTACTAAGCACCAGCAAATTAACGTCTTGAGAATGAAGATTATTGACTAAAAAACTGTTTATTGAGTATCTGCCGAGAGCCAGGAGTGTTAGGTACCCTGCCCTTAAGGAGCTCACACACAGGCAGGGAAGACATAGAAAGACAAAATTACAGTACAGCGAGGTAAGTGCTCTCGGAGACCTGCCTGGCACACATAGAATGAAGGACCCCGATAGCACTTGAAACAAATGGCCTTGCTTTGAGTACAGATTGGAATGATGATGGCTGAAGACCTTATTTTCTACTGTCTAGAAATGCTAGGTACAGTGGAGGACTGTTTGGGGGAGGACCATTAAAACATTACCTTTCCTCCATAGAAGAGACCACCAGAGGGTTATGGCCATATTAGTAACTTCACAAGCACTTCCCTGTATTTAATCAGGCATATTACCAATGTGCATTTCTTAAAACACATCATTAGTAAATACCTAGAAATCAATCAGCTTATGTTTGACTTCATGAAGGTGGAATTTCTAAACTTTACTTAAGAAAAATACATACAGTTACACTTCATTTACTCAACTGCCTTAAATATTTGGAAAACATTTAAAAACTTGGAAAGTAACAAAACAGTACATTAAGTAGGCAAAATAAATGTCAGTATCTGCTCCTTGAAACAACATACATACATACAGGACAGTCCTAAACTTACTCAAAAGCTAGGTATGTATATTTTAGAGGTGACTCAAATAAGCAAATTAGAACTAGAAAGAAAGGGAACAGTGAGCAGAGATGCATGAGCCACAAGTAATGGATTACCATTGACAAGAAGGGGGAAATTTAAAGAAATAGAATGAAAAAAACAAATGGGAGCACAAAATGCATAGTCTGAGGCCACTTGATGCAGAGCAGATTTTACAGAAGAAAACTTTAACTGTGTTCTCTTTCTTTGCCTTTCCCTTCCCTATTCAAACTGGCAATTGTGTGCAGGTACTTTCACTAATACTATACTGGTTCATGAGTGTTTGTAACAAAGGACTCTTTTTCCTTACAGAAGGACAAATAGTGATGTAGTGGGTGAAGTGGGGAGACGGATTCAATTTAGAGGACTAGGGAGTTATGTTTCCCATTTCAATGTTCTTTAATTACTCTTTGAAGAAGTTGGTTTTTAAAATTTGTTTGTATTTGTTAACTATGCATGCTGAAAGCCCTCTTATATAGCATTCTGGGAGGACCAGCATTTTGAAAAAATTGAAATAATGATATAATGATAACAAGTGTAATTAAAATGTTGTGAGCCACGGTACAGGGATTTTTATATCTCTAGCTTCATAACAACTGATAACAGCAGAGTCATTCCTGTGGAGAAGAATATCTTAATGAATGAATTTCAAATGTCTGCTTTTAGGAGGTGCTTTTTATGTCCACGTTGGCAGATTCCTCTGGCAACAAAGCCCACATAAGACAGTAGACATCCTTAGATTTTTAGCCCCTCTTTTCTTTTGACTGTGGCACAAATATTTTCAGTGCTTTCTAAATGTCATAAATATTTCCAGGGTTACTGACAGGTGGCAAGAAGAAAATTAATCTCCTGTTTTCCTGATTTTGTTCCCTAACTCCTTAAACTGACATCCGGGTTAAAATAGGATCTCCTTTAACAGAGTTGTTAGGTACTGTTAGCAACTAATCTATCCACTGCTGCCTCCACTTTCTGGGGGAACAACTAGCACAAACACAGCGTGGTTATATTATCTTAGGCTATTTCTCCAGAGTAGGCAAAAAAAAAAGTCTCCAAAATAAAAAATGAAAATTTGAGCATAGGTGTCCTGTACGCCAGTAAATTGAGATGTCCATGGACCTACCTTGCTAAATAATACATTTTAAACAGCTAGAGGCTGATGTTACCCACACATTAAAGTTACAGGAGTTATAGGTGAAACCTATTTTTCACAAAAAGTCAGCCTCAGAAGGATATTTATTTATCTTAGCAGTTTCTATATCCACATCAATGAAATCATTCAAAAGGTAGTTAAGTAGGTTTAATTTCATCAAGTTGCAACTACTGTACGCTCAATGGCTTACAGATGGACAATTCATGTACACAAATCTATTCTATGTAACATGGCTGATTACATACACATATGACAACATCATAGTTGTTTTATCCTATAGTAAACCTTTTTCTCCTTGAGTAGTATCATCTATATGGCCCTAACCTGCTATCTAAAGCCAAAACCATAAAATTAATACCCAAGAATAAAGAATCATCAGTGAAATATTACCTGCAACCAAAAGGAATGAATTCCTGATATATGCTACAACATGAGAAAACCTTGAAAACATTATATGCTAAGTCAAATAAGCCTTTCACAAAAGGCTACATATTAGATGATTCCACTTATATTAAATATCTAGAATAGCAAGTCCATAGAGACAGAAAGTGGACTAGCAGTTGCCAGAGGCAAGAGTAGTTGGGATATGGAGTGACCGCTAATGGGTACAGGGTTTCATTTTAGGGTGATGAAAATGTTCTAAAGTTTGATAATGTTGATGATGCAGAACTTTGTGAATATAACATAACCCACTAAACTGTACATTTTAAAAGGATAAATATTAGGCTCAACAGCTATTACGGGATGCACCAAGTAGAGTTCTTAAATATAAGAGGACTAGATTTTCAACCACATTTATTGGCACTGAATTTTATCAAAGTGAGCTCATCTTTATATCCTAGGATCTACCTATTAAACCTGTAAAAGTGTTTCTCTTTCACCACTTGGTTTCAGAAACACAATCTCCTCTTACAAGAAACAGGAATAACTTCAATGAGGGGCTAAGTCACACAGTGCTGTTCTTTGTTAAGAAAGTACCTCCTGTATCAATCCATCTAACGTAATGTATTAAGGTAACAGGCAAGTCCAAGGAAATCTTAAATCATCCAACGATTTCTCAATTAGAAAAGAATTTGTGGGGAGTTAATTCACAATCAACTACAATATCAAAATCTAGATACACCTATTGCTTAGCAACGAGTGGCAATTATTATTTAATGAAAACAGAAAATGTTTTAAATATGGATACTGACCTTGTTTCTTTTAACCCTTCTTTCTGAATGACTTCCAATATCTGCTTTGCTGTCATTGGTGAGTTGGGGTGTTTTTCTAGTGCCTAAAATATAAACATAAGATTCCTAGATTATTGCATGGCAGCATACAAAATGAAAATGTATGTGAATCATGCATTCTCTGCTTATTTTATTAGAGGGGAAGGGGCTTTTACATCAGAGTAACAGTCCATCATACAGATCAGGTGTCCAAAGGAAGAACGTAATTTTTTTGGACATTTAAATCGGAAATTTCTGCAACAAAAAGGGGCCATCCTTCAAACATGTCACAAAGGCATACACACCAAAAAAGGAATGTGAACCCTAAAGAAAACAAGTTAACAAATGTATATAATTTCCTTTATTTAAAAAGTTTCTAATATTTTATGGTGAAAGTCATGTTTTCAGGCTGTTAAAATGTTTCCTAAGATTCCAGGTCCTTGGAAACATGGAGCCTGAATACTATCAATAGAAGAGAACGGAGTGCTGGTCACAAACAGCCTCACTGGATTCATGGCCAAAATGTTGAAAGCAGCATACAGGAACCCAAGTAACTCATTACAGTGTGTTTTCCAGTTCAGCTCAGTTTCCTTTCCTTTGCCTTTTCCAATTAATTTCAAGTAAGCCCTTTCCTCTTCCCATTTAGCCTATCTCAGTCATATGAACTCAGTCCCATTCTCTTTCTCTCCTCTTCTGCCCTACTTATCTTTTGTGAAAGGGGTTCTTTTAAACAAAGGGTGTGGAATACACGGGACATAGCTGATTATTTCCACAGGTCTTAGACCATCAGCCCTGGAAAACAGGTTCCTTTATTTTGCAGGGACTTAACCCCATGTGGTGGAAACAATAAGCAGCAGTGCCCCTATTGTGCACCAACATGAACTACAGGGACCACATCTGGGTACAAGAAACAAGTTACGCACATCTCCACAATGACCTACTCCAAGGGTAGACGACACCTAATTAAAGATGCTATGCAGGAGCTTCATGCTCAAGTCATGGCCTCTTGTAACTTAGAGACACTAGAGTTCTAATCTATGATTATTGGAAGAATCATAATTATTAAGAATTAACAGGGTCATTCTGAAAATGTAAACTTGAAAAGGCTTCCAAATCTGTTCAAAATGGCTCTGTGATCTCTTATACTGTCAATAACCAAATTTCAACTGATTCACAAGTGAAGGCTCTGTTCATCAAGGTCCTTCAGTGTGTTGCACACAGCCTGCCCATCCTAACCTTTCAGACACTTTCCTATTCTCTCTTTCTAGTTCCCAGGAAATTTCCTCCTTTTTCCCAATCCTGATCAGCCCCTTCCTTACTCATGTTATAAATTATTAAAAGAATACAGAAATATGAGCCACACTACAACAAGGGTATGGCAACGAGTATGTGAACGGGAAGGAAGGAAAATGGTCCTTGCAGAAGAGGACACTGTAGAGGTGAACTGAACACTGGAAAAGGGGAAACAGAAACATAGGCAAAGTTGTTTAGGGAAGAGGAGTATAAATATATTGGAAAAAAGGCAATAAGGAAACTGCATAATAGAGCTGTAAAGGAGGAAAGAGTAGAAGAGCACAGGGAAAAGAGGAAGAAGCTGATATGAAAACAAAAAGCTGACAGAAGTTTTAAAATAAGAACTGTAAGTAGAACAGTACATAATTATGAATTACTGAAAGGAGATGCTGTGTTCACATGGACTATATATAGTGTGGGCACTGCCTCAAATGAAAGGCAACGGGTCTCTCATAAAAGATATGGGCAGGAGGTCAATAGACACAGACACACAGGAAGCAAGCAAGGAAGAGGGCAACTGGAGGGAAAGGCATACGATGGGGAAAGAGGAGACAGATAGGAGGAGGGTGAGAAAGGAGGAAAATTGAGCTGAACTGGGAATGTCTAAAGGCAAACTGATTAAATCTAGAAAGGGCCAAAGAAGAAACTCTAGTGTACTAGACAATGTTTAAATGGAAATTTGGGCGCACTGGAAATTGGGGTTACTCACTGTGGAGGATTCCCTGTTTCTCTTCCTGAGTACAGGCCCCTCAGCACACCTGGGCAGCTCCTCCCAGCAATTGAGAGAATTTGGATAGCCCTGTCCCCTTCTCTATGACATCACATCCTACTCTACAAAGGAAGTAAAAGTGCCAAGAATTACATCATGAAGTGGATGAGAGGCAGGAAGGAAATGATGAAGCCACACAAAACACCAGAAGCCACCCTCAATTCCTGCAAGACAGAGAACAGAGAGAAGGAGAGGTTCCTGGGTATGAACAAGCTTTATTGATTGAGCTGTGTAAACATTAATAGAACAAAAGATAAGGAGAAATTGTCTTCACAGAACAAAACATTGATGCCATCAAAATAATGTGACACATGGCAGAGACATGAATCAGACTCACAGACAGCCATACTCTAATACACTGAGTGGGGCAAGCCACAGTCAGAGCACAAAGGCATCTTAAGCTACCAGACCCAAACCTTAGACTAACTGTCCATTGCCCCAACAATCTCTTGACCATAAGGCACTACCTGGTCTTTTTGTTGCTTACATTTTGGATGTTTTGGTGGGAGATCTGTTTTATTTATTGTTACACAAGCAACTATTCATCAGGCTTTTCCATTAACTTCTTTAATGTTTAGAAATTCCTTTTATCCAGAGAGCATGCAAATACCTACAAGTATTTCTTTCAAGTACTTATTTTTTAATTCATCTCGAATTCATATTTTTTGCTAAAGTGAAATATTAACATCTGCCCCCTCCTCCCCACAGTAAGCCTTATTTCCCCAACATAATTTGTTTCATATGCCACACATTGGCTAGTGAGGCATCCTCTACCATATGTTAGTAGTAGGGCAATAAAAACGTTTCAAAATGTGAAACCTAAATATAAATGTGGGAACCCAATATATAAAACACACAAATGCAGAGCTGTTCATGTTGAGCTGGAGATGAGAGAGCTTGGACCCCCACACTTACTCCCTCTAATGGCTAACGGCACTTCTGGGAATTTTAAGAGTCTCCAGAAGAAACTGCATAACGCTGTCCTTGGGGGGCTTTGTCCAGGGGTCCCACTAGGTTCCACTGATCTTTCCATCAATTGCTGAGCCAACACTACACTGTTTTAATTGCTGTAATATTATACTTCACTCTCTGAACAGGACACTGCTCTCATTACTCCTTCTTAAGTTTCTAATTATTCACTTTATTTTTTCCAGATGAAATTGAGATTGGAATTCAACGAAACATCTAATTAAATTCCGAGGAATTTTATACATCATTCCACTTAAGATTTATTTTGTAACCTGTAATAAGCTTTCTATTATTTTATATTTTCAGTTGCAACTTTGAATATACTTTTTTCATGTAATAGTCCCACGTTCTATTGCTAATACATATAAAAGCCACTAAATCAGGGTAATTATTATCTATATGAATAGTTAATTGAGTTAATAGTTTTAATAGCACAGAGTATACAATCATGTTTTCTACAAATATTGTGAATTGCTTCTCCTTTATAATAACTGTATGCTTTATCTTTCCTACATTATTTATATTGGCTAACAATTAATCTTTCTTAGTCCATTTCAAAAAAATTTTTGCTGAAAATCTGAGCACTTTACAATTCATTTCCTCAAAAACAGTCCCCTAAAACTGCTGAGTTTCGCTAAGAATATCTGTAGCTAGAATTATTGGAACTAGCACTGCCAGGAAGATTGTAATTACAAACCACTGGCCACATATCACTGTCTCTTCACAAATCAGATTCTGAAACAGTGCTCAATTTTTACATAAAATGTCCTTTCTTTCTTTGTAAAACAAATTGTTCTCTTGTGTTAAAACTATATTTGTGATCTTACTTAACTCAACCTCTGAGATGTCTTGCATCTCTCATGTACTGAAGTCGTTTCAATTCCCAGCTACTTTCTTTTTTCTTCACTTCTACTCCATGAAAGGTTTCAAATTCAACATTGCTCTCCACAAACGGGACTCTCCACGGCTGGTGCACAAAGCATACACACAACTAGCTGCCTTCCTAGTGGTGGATCTATTTTTCACAGGAGGTAAACAGATGTACAGAGCTAGCAAACATACCATTACATTCCACCTTCTTATCTAACTAACTCTATCAGGGCCTATCTCAAAGACATATACTTTCATACAGTTTTGAGGCAAGATAGTCTCATTCCAGAAATTTCCTCCCCTAGACTACTACACGTCCTAGTATGGGGAGAAAAAAATTGCAAAAAAGGACCTGTAATACCTGCAATATAATTAAAGGAAAGAGAGATGATTTGCCAAATCATTTAGGGCCAAGTTAAGAATGCAATTTTCTATGTGTTAGCTTTGGTCCTTAAGTACCTTTCTGGCCCAGGAACACTGGCTCAAGCATATTAAGGCTTACTCAAGAATTCCTTGGTGTCTCTCAAAGAGAAAACTCATTCTAAGTATCTCTAAGATAAACACATTAGACCAGTGTTCACTTAAAGGTTAAAATTTTCGCCCTTCTGGCCCAAAATAAAACTTTCTGAGAGAGCTTACTTATTTGACGGCAAAATAAAAAATAATCCCTACAATTTAAGTACCATTTCAATGATAGATGTCTACATTTGTGGAATTCTAAGTGGGTATCAGTGACCAGGCTTTCTCCCTTTTTCTAACATTAATGTGTCATCTTCCCTCAATCAATACTGGCAGTTCATTAAAGTGTTCAGATGTTTAGGGCCTCATGTCCAAGGTAAACGATTTTGGGGTTATAACAACAATAAACCATTATATACCTCTTTACAATTACAGATGACTTTTATACAACATATTTTATTTCATTTGCTTCACACAACATATGTTATTTTATTTGATCCTCAAAACAACTCAGTGAGATGCATAGAGAAGTATTATTAACATTCTCTGAGATGTACAAAGCTGAATTGGCTCAAGGCCATTAGGCTAGTGACTAGATGAACAGGACCTGTATGCATTACGATACTGATGACAATGTTTAAGTATAATAAGAGCAGCTAATATTTATTAGACAACTCCTATGTGCTAAGTCCTCTCTGGGGGCTTTCCATTATTACAAAAGACTTAGAATTAATGCGTTTAACATTCCTTATTTCTACTACTCTTGAAAACCTCAAAGGTCCATGTCATTTTGATGAAACATGAACTTGGATTACTGATAGCCTTCAGATGAGAAAATAAATTACATCAAAAGTGACAGCACCTCAGCAAATGCCCAGTATTCACAGCTCAATTAGGTTGTTCTTCACTCCCAGCATATGTGGCTGCTGGATGAAGGGTTAAAGATGATACTAACAATTTTCTATTCTATTTAAATGTACTTTATGGTAAAATTATATGCTATTGTATAGCTGTCCCCTACCTTTTTGGCACCAGGGACTGGTTTCATGGAAGACAATTTTTCCATAGCATGGCAGGGGGGAACAGTTTCCGGATGAAACTTCCACCTCAGATAATCAGGCATTAGTTAGATTATCATAAGTCAAGGTATCATCGCTCTCACAAACCCCAGTTCAGCAATTTCACACTTAAGAACAATCAGCCCAGACGTGGTGGCTCATGCCTGTAATCTCAACAATTTGGGAGGCTCAGGTATGCAGATCGTTTGAGCCCAGGAGTTCGAGACCAACCTGGGAAACACAGTGAGACCCTGTCTCTAAAAAAATAAAAATAAATAAATAACAATAAGCAAGGCATAGTGGTGTGTGCCTATAGTCCCAGCTACTTGGTAGGCTGAGGCAGAAGGATTGCTTCAGCCTAGGAAATTGAGGCTGCAGTGAGCAGTGATTGCAACACGGCACTCCAGCCTGGATGACAGTGCAACACCCTGTCTCAAAACAAACAAACTATATATATATATATATATATATGTATATATATATATATATACAATCAGATATTTACTTAAATTCTCAGATAGTGGTTTAAACAATACATTCCCTTGGTATAGGACCTGTCAAAATTGTCATTAATTAGTGTTATCTTGTTTAATGATATTCTTCCTGCTCACTGTAAACCTCATGTAATCCTGGGCCTTGGTCCTCATTCACATCTATATCTCCAAATTGTAGCACTACTAAATAGGCTCCAATAAACAAAGACCAAGTTAATTTGGGGGAATGTTTTGAGTCATTCTATATTTGGAACTTTTTATAGAATAATAATGAAGGTTGTGAGCTCTGGAATCAGATGAACCAGGAATCCCTACTCACTAGATGTCTGATGTTAGATAAGACATCAGAAATCTCTGAGTCATAATTTCTTCTCTTCCTTACTCACAAAAATATTGTGAGGATTAAATGAGATAATGAATATAAAGCACTTATTATTCCAATGAGCCAAATGACTGCCTACAGCAATGAGTGTTAATAAATAGTAGCTAATATTATTGGCTGAAAAAAAAAAGCTGGCCCCTTTGAACACAGCCTAGAAACACAGATTTTTTTCAATACAAAGAGCGCTACCAGAAAATCATAGGAATTAAATGTGGTCTGAGATTTCCTAAGTAAACTTCACTAGTTACTACAAATCAGACTAGCCACATATTCTCATCCCTCGTTGCCTGACCAATTCCAAACGTATTCCACCAATGAGGCACAGGAAAGCCTGCACCATACTGTGCCTGGTTTCCTCATGGCATGCTTTTAGATACTGTTCAGATGACTAGGAAGAAGAGCATACTAAAGGACCAATTATCTTGTTTTGCTTGTTACAAATCAAAAATATAGAATATCAACAGTAACAACTTACTTCCAACAACATATACTGAAACTTTCAAGCAATCATGATATATGGTATCATAGAATATTCATGAGAAGGAAATTCTGTTTTATAGCAACATACTTCAGTTGCCCAGGGTCATAAAACCTGAGCACAGCTGAAAGAAATGGTTTTTGGAGTTTCAAACAAAGTGGTCATTCCCTGAATTTGCAGATGAAATTCTATGCACTTGAGAAGTGAATTCTAATTTCCTGCAGGATTTTGGCAACTTTTCTGGATCTCAGTAAGTTTCTAATCATTTAAAACACTTCGCATTCCTTTTTCACACAGAAAGAAAACAAAGTGGCAGACACTCAGAATTTACACAATGTTCTAAGAAAAAGTAAGAAAAGAATAATTGTTTAAATAATGATATGTAAAACTTGTTTTACAAAGTAAAACTTCTCTTAACAAAAAACAGAGAAATCTTCCTACTACAGAAATTTGCAGGCAGTCTATTCTCTTAAGAGCTTAGTAACTATTGGCCGGGCGCGGTGGCTCACGCCTGTAATCCCAGCACTTTGGGAGGCCGAGGCGGGTGGATCACGAGGTCAGGAGATCGAGACCATCCTGGCTAACACGGTGAAACCCCGTCTCTACTAAAAATACAAAAAATTAGCCGGGCGTGGTAGCGGGCGCCTGTAGTCCCAGCTACTCGGGAGGCTGAGGCAGGAGAATGGCGTGAACCCGGGAGGCGGAGCTTGCAGTGAGCCGAGATCGCGCCACTGCACTCCAGCCTGGGTGACAGAGCGAGACTCTGTCTCAAAAAAAAAAAAAAAAAAAAAAAAAAAAAGAGCTTAGTAACTATTAAAAAGTTTTTTCAGTACTTCAAGTAAACATTATGCTTTCCTTTCATTTCTATCAAGTAATCCTAGTTTTTGCCTTTGAATATAACAATAATTATTTAATGTTAAATTACAAACACTGTTTTATCATGTAAGGTCAAAAGGCAGTTGTGTTATATAAGTTTACAATTATGGGATTCAATAAGTTATACACAAAATACGTTGCCACATATTTTTAAACACTATTCAGACCAAGTCTCCCTTTGTTTCCAGACTAATAGATCCTTAGTTTCTTCATCAATCTTCATATAAAATAGTTTGCAAACACAGTCACCCAAATCATCCTTCTCTGAACATTCTTGAGTTTTCCAGTGTCACTTTTAAAATACATTTAAGAACTACACTCATTAAAATAAATGAGCTAAAAATTGATAAATATTTTAACTGTAGCTTGATCCAAATAGAATATGGGAAAATCATTTTTTTCTATCTGCAGTAACTACATTAACCTAATATGACGTGCTTTTTTTCAGCAGCCACCTCACATTGTCACTCAACTAAAAGTTCCAGATCTTTCAATATTTGCTTCTGAAATTGCACCCACAGCTCTGTGGTGTGTTTTCCAAACTTGCCAGGCATAAGCATATCTTTGTTTTAATGCACTAGTGTTTGTTTAATCCAGTTATTTAGGCTCTGAAATCTTATTAGTGCCAAATAGCTGATTATTGAAAGTAACAGCTAAACTCATCCCAGAAATCTCCTCCACTGGATTTCTACATGCCCCAAAAAAACCTGCTGCAAAAAAGGACACTGTGATCTCAAGTAAATTTTATCTTTTAGTTACATATTATTTTCTCAAGCTTACAAAGTTCTTTTGTAATCCCCATTGTTTTCCAATTGCTCGGTTTCCCTTATTTTATTGGCCACCTATTTGACAAGCATGATTTTGACTTATTCCTCCAAGTTATTCATGACAGAGCTAAACAAAGCAATGGAAAACAAACTGTTGTGGCTGCCACTGGGATCTCTTTTCAGACTGATACCGATTACTCAATCTATATACTATCTATACATGTTCAATCCACTACAAATTCATTTAATTATACTACCACCCAGTTTATAAGTGTCCATCATTTATGAATGAGTTTTACAATAAACAGACATATCAAATGACTGGCTGAAATTTAGCTCTAACATATGCATCTTCCTGATGTATAAGTCTAATAATCCTATCAAAAATAAATTAATTTAGTTTGACATGAATTAGAGAATCCATAATGCCTTCCAGGGATATGATCTTCCGCTTCTATATGCTTACAGTCATCTGTTTAACAATACACTCTTGTATTGTACTGAAGGTTGAGATGAAGCTCAACAATCTATAATTAAAAATTTTTCTCTTCTCTTTTTTAAAATGCAGTTACTCTGCATTAAGCATTATTCTAACATGCATATGAGTTCATTTAATACTTTTAACAACCCTATCACATAGGGCCTATTGTCCCCCTCATTTTATAAATGACAGATGAATTAATGAAGATACAAAGGAGTTAATTTAATTTGCCCAGTGTTACACAGCTAGAAAGTGGGAGAACGAAGATCTGAACCCAGGCCTTTGGACAACTGCTCTCCTGTTCTCCATGATTATTCCCATGGTTATCCACAATACCTCCTGGTCATACCTGCAGATTCTTACAGTGTCTTGTCATCGAGGTTCCTATGTCATCATTTCTTATCCCAGATAACTTATCTCATGTAACTTTTCTTATCACATCTCCTTGAAAGAAACTTGCACTAGTTTAAAAGAGACTAATCCAGTGAAATGCTTCAAAAATGAGAAATCATGCCCGATGATAAAGTTGCTGTGACTTTGATCTTGAACATTGTCCCAATTTTATGGCAGTTAAAATGTAGAGGCAGACATTAGTTAACTCTCATTAGCTGAATGAAAGAAACATGAGTTTGTCAGAGCAGATAAACGCTTTCTTATTTCTAAACTAAGAGAAGTGTCTCACATAGACATTTTTATACAGAGGCACTGGGGGGCAATGGACAATATTTACAAGGAGGGCTAAGTAAAAGCAAACATGGGACATATAATAAGTTTTGTTATAGAACCTCCCATAAAAATCTAAACATAACACAAAAATATAAATGAGAATATTAGATGAAATAATTAAAGTAGAATCTTCCCAAGATCTAATATGATTAAATCAAGATTAGATACTCTAACAATTTGGGGTTTATATTTTACTACTACTAGTATAGATAGATATATAACAAGTCTGAAAACAATATTTGCAGATGTAGGATTAATACGATATTATGAAAATTAAGGTTCTTAGTGTATATTTTTGCCTACATATGAATACTAAACCCCTGTCCTTATGGAAACAGACAACAGGGATACCCAGCATTCCCTGCAGGATAACGTGAAAAGCAGCAATCAGTCAAGACCCTAAAGTTTTAAATCTTGGGAATCCATATAAGATGCTGGTGTTAATAAGAGCAGCTAATACATAATGCTAGAAAGCATTTCGTAATCAAAATAGGCTAGGCATTTTTCTAAGAACTTGACTTCTGTTAAGACATTTAATTTCACAATCACTCAGGTAGATTTGTTTTGTTTGTTTTTTGGTTTTTTTTTTTTTTTTTTTTTTTTTTTTTTTTGTAGATGAGAGAACTGAGACACCAATACATTAATTCACTTTTAATTCACTTATACCAGGTTATTCCCAGGTAAGAAGCAGAACTGGGATTCAAATCCATGCCTCCTTGTCCAAGTGTTTCACCATCACAATATACTGCCTTGTATCAAATGGTAAAATCTCACTTGGAGGGTAATTTAACAGTACTATTAAAATGTAAAAGGTAGGCAGTCTCACTTACTGAACTTCATCTACCTTTAGGTATTTTTCTTACAAAAATCCACAGCCTATCCTGCATGTACAATGAAGCATTATATGAGATTATGACTCCAAAATAATGAGACGTAGTCTAAGAGGGAGATGGTTAAATAAATGAAGGTACATACATACCATAAAATAATAGAAAGAATAAGGTAAGAAATAAGAAAATATGTACTGACATGGGAGGATGTCCATGAGAAAGTGGTAAGTAAAAATAAACATGTTGAAGAAAAATACATAGAGAGGATGCATATATTCCAGTGTCTGTGGTGTACATATACATGTACACCACAAAGTCCCACCCACATCCCCGCCATATAAAAATATTAGCGTTAATAATTGTAACCCTGGAGACTCTACATATTATGTAATTTATATGACTTATGCATGTATTATATAAGTTATATAGTTGTTAACAGCTGATTTAAAAGTCAGCTCAAGGCTAGGCGCAGTGGCTCACGTCTGTAATCCTAGCACACTGGGAGGCCAAGGCGGGCAGATCGCTTGAGCTCAGGAGTTCGAGATCAGCCTGGTCAACATGGTGAAACCCTGGTCTCTACAAAAAGATAAAAAAAATTAGCCAGGCGTGGTGGCACGTGCTAGTCCCAGCTACTTAGGAGGCTAAGGTGGAAGGATCTTTTGAGTCTGAGAGGTGGAGATTGCAGTGAGCCAAGATCATGCCACTGCACTCCAGCCTGGGTAACAGAGCCAGACCCTGTCTCAAAATGAGTAAATGAATGAATGAATGAAACAGAGAGAGAAAGAAGGTCAGCTCAAAAACAAAACAAATATGAATACTCAACCAATAACAGAAACAGTTACATGCCTTATACTGTAATCATAGTGAAGAAAATAAAATACAGGAAGACTGAAATTTTTCCAAAGCAAACATTACTCATCATTCAATCTGAGTCAGAAAAATTATTCAATGTTATTCCCACAAACTAGTCTGAAATGACACAGCATCCAGATGTATCTGCCAGAAGAAATTAGTTGTAAAATATATCTTTAGATAATCGTATAAAATGACTTTGTTATATGAAATTATTTGATTCTGCCTACTTAAATGTTGAATAACAATGATGTTTATTTTGTCACAGTTAATAGTAATTCTTTTCTCCTGACTATAGATGGACACCACCACCACCACCTCAATAATCCATTTAGTTAACAAATATTTACCAAGCACACACATACACTAAAATGAAATACAATAAAATTTGCCATTACCATCGCTGGAGACATTTACTCTCTGGCTTACTACAGTGGGGGAAGGGAGGGTGGCAAGCATCTAATTTACTTAGAAATAGATTTAAAATGAAAGGAAGGAACTAAGCTATATGTCTTCTTTCATATTCATTCAAAATGCTAATCTACTCTACATAGAAATGACCGCTGCCTACCCTGTTTCTAGTGGTGGTTTTATAATTCAGATTCTATGGAATTGTTATCTTGGTATGTGTTTGCTGCTATATTTCCAGTAACTAGCACATGTAGGTGTGTAATACTTGCCTAATGAAAAAAAAAAGAAGACAATGAATTGACAAGAAAGAATTGATGTACTCAGTTTACTATTCCCTACTTCCTTCTTCCAAAGAATGCCCTTTCTCATTTTGATTTGAATGGAAGCTGTTACATTCCTGAAGCTGACATATTCCTGTCATATTCCTTCAGGAAGAAGCAATTCCTGAAGAGCTTCCTATTAAGGATGGGAAGGAGGGATGGCTGGAGTTGGGGACACAGGGAGAGCCAATCATTAATCTTCTCCAGGATGTACAACCCTAAAACTCAAGAAAACACATCTTGATTACTTTATGGTAATGATACTATGTGAGGAGAGCCTGAGATTTGCTGGAAGCTATGTTCGTAGGCATGTGAGCCAGGCTCAGAAAATAAGCATACTGTGCAGAGAGAGGATGGGAGAGTCCTAGTTACTTTCATTCTTACTTTCCAAGTATTACCTAGAACCTCCCATTTTGCTGCAATGGCTTCTAACTTATGAGTCTTCCAATAAATTATCCTTTTCATTAAATTGGTTAGATGACCAAAGTTTCATGACCAATGTGTTCATTATACTAATTATTGAGCCTATAGTTTATTCCTTTCATAGGATATTTTAAAAAGATACAGGATATATAATAAATGCTTTTAAGTCAGATGCTAACTTATCTGCTTCCTTTAGATTAACAGAAAGATAGCAATTTCTAAAACCTCATCACTGGCAATGCAAACTCTTAATAAACAAAAATTCTGAGAAGCAGGGTGTATTTCTTTGTTAAATATGCACTTGATCCATCCAGAAGTAATATCTAAAAAAATAAACATTTTACAACAATGGGAGTCCACGGGCAAAGTTATACATAATTCTAGCGGTAAAAGTTATTTACCTAGAACTTTGATGAGTAATAGGTGAAGAAATTCCTGATTCCAAGGCTTCAAAAATAGGACTAACATTTTAAAAATATGAAGCAGGTATCCTAAGAGTTTAGAGTTTAGACCACAGGCTTTCTACAGACCAGTAGACTTAAGCAAAATGTGTGTTCCTGTTTCCAATTTGAGTCATGCATAAATATTTACCATAATGGTTTATACTACAAACCAACTCAAAGAACTCCCAGCCTGATTTACTATACTCAATTATGATGTAATTAAAATATCTGCATCAAGATTTGTGCTCAATAGGCCAGGCATGGTGGTTCATGCCTGTAATCCCAGCACTTTAGGAGGCCAAGATGGGAGGATCACTTGAGGTCAGGAGTATGAGAGACCAGCCTGGTCAACATAGTGAGACCCCATTTATATATATATATATAAAGATTTATGCTAAACGAATTCAGGGCAAATATTTCTACATGCTTCTTGATGTACTACCTACCTTAATATTACCCCAGTTTTCCAACCCTCCCCAGTTTACTCCTCATTTCTGGTCTTGCTTCTTAAACTATGTGCTAGAGGAATTAAGGTGTATTTATAAGCAAGCAGGACTGGTTTCAATCAGCCAATGTTTGTTGGTATGAAATAGGGGTTGGATCTCTTTGAGAAGTCAATGGAATATTAAAACTTGCCTTTGCCAACAAAAGATTCTGCATGAAATCAGATAGTCCCTGTTGCTTCCTAGCCTTCCTTAGTCCTGATTTTACAAGCTGAGTTCTGCTTACAACCAGGTTGGGAGCTCATTATACTGTAATATCACATTTTGATGACAGAAGGAAGAAAAATTATTAACTTTCATGTGATCAAAATACCCATCCCTTTGAAAAAAGAAATACAAAGTAAGAGTTACCTTTAGCCAACCCTAAATTAGGACTCACAACAAGTCTTACTTAGATTTTTCCCAGAGGTTGCCATTCAGCATTATTAAATTTTGCCTAAAGATAAATTAGGCCAGATGTTGTTCTCTTATATTCGGTCAACTGCAGACAGTAGGATTTAAGCCCACAAGGAATCCGTCTTCTCAATGCAAGCTATCTACAGAAAAAGTTTTGAGAGTGTTGTTAATTACCCCTGCCTTCAGGTTTAAAAGATAACTATGCCTGCCATCAGGTATGGAGGACATATAATAATACAAACATCTGGATAATCTGTAGGTGTTCCAGTAATAGGGGATATAAATGTAAAATATCTTTTATTTTATGGGAAATTAAAACAAAAAGATGGGAGATTTTGTTTTGTGACCTTAGCAATTCAGAGGTAGCCTCACCTATAATAATATTTCAGTGGCTGCATACCCATATATAGGCTGAAAATTTTAAAGATAAAGGAATTTGCTGTGAAAATCAATGTCTCCTGCAGATAAATTATGCCATAAACAAAATACAATTTAATATGTAAGCGACTGTGTATTTACAACTTAATCCCTGTTTGTGAGAAGGATTGGGAAAAACCTCCTGGTTTTGAGGTTTTAATTTACAGCATGAAACAGATATGGCTGAATATCAGTAAGTTGAAGGACTGGACAAACATCGCTCGTCTGGTTTAAGATGCATGTGGTCAACACATTCCTTGTGGTATGAAAGTCTGCGGGCTTTCAAGACCAGTTTTCTTCATTTTTCCCCCTTTTCCTACATGAAGGGGTTGGGCTCAATGGGGAATCTGTGAGCTGCCAGGAGTTTCTGCATGGGATATCTAAGGAAGAGTGGAAACTGGTGGGAAACAGCCCGAGGGTAACTGAGCCCTCAATGGATGGGAAACATAGACTGGAATCTCTGAGACAGACAGGCTGGGAAATATAATCTGCTGGTGGGGGTACTTCTCTCCCAGCACTCCCGTAGGCCAAAAAAAAAAAAAAAAAAAAAAAAAGGTGGGCATAGGGGGAGAAAGAAAAGAAAAGAAACGAAGAAAGAAAGAAGTATTGTTACAGTGTCTGCTTTCCCCTTCTCAGTGGTGTGGAAATCTGGCCATACCTTTTTCAATGAAACACAGTTTGTCTCAACTTGGGAACCTGAACTCATTTAAAATGTCCAGGTGCCCTTTCTCTATCTTTTCAACAATCTTGGGATTCAATTCCTTGTTTACAACGATTGTTCTACTCTCTCTGGTTAAAAAACTTTCCTCCTCAGTAGACAAGTGGGAGAAAAGGCAGTTATTTTATTAGGCAAAATATAAACAAGATTATCTTAAGACGGAATACAAAAAGATTTCCCTTGTAATGAAAAATTTTTTACTGGTTTTACAAGTTTAAAATAACAAAATACAAATACTGGAAAGGAAGATTTTACAAATCAATTTAATGTAATGGAGAAGGAAAAAAACACAAAGGAACTTAACCTTGTTTTCCTAACAGATCTCTGAAGCATGTAATTATATATTTTAGTGCCTCATAAACAAAAGTAAAGGGTGGCCTGGAATAAAAACACCTGTTTTTCTTACAAAGATTGACTCTGTCAGGATAGGCAGAGATATGCGACAGTAAAAATCAACCCCAAAATCTCAGCAGATTGAAACAAATGCTTATTTCTCACTAACATCTACATTTCCAGCCAAGAACCAACTTAACTGAAATTCCATCTTGTCACCGGCTTCTGCGATCAATACAACCAGAAAAGAAATAAAGTGAATAAAATAGTGACCCTCAAAAGCTGCAAGTGAGAGGTAACAAAACAAAAACGGTTATGCCTAATTCAAGGCAGCAAAGAAGTATGATGCCACCACATGTCCCTAAGGAGGAAAAATGAAAAAACTGTCCAACAACCTAATGCTTATGAGGTAATATCTACTTGCTCATGTATTAAAGACAGAGAAAGATTTTTATTTAAATAACTTAGAAGACTTTTTTCTTTGTAGATTCTATTTAATATAAACATGTACATACAAACACACATGAAAAAACTTCAAACACTGTTTTATTAAAGTCCTATTATTTGTTTCCCCATCACCCATTTCTCTAGATGATACCTTTCATGTGCTTAGATTTGCTTTCCCCATCTGAACTGCCTACGACTAGCACCTAGCACCAAGAAGATAAAAGATAAAATTTCATACAAAGATAGGAGAGGGTAGACTCCCCTGATTAAGGATTTCATTCTCCACTAAAGATTTTAACCAAAGGAAAAATGTGTTTAACTTTCATGAGTTCATTTCCTACTATGAAGTTGAGCTCAGAAAATAGTGAATTCCAAAAAAAAAAAAAAAGTAGTGTTGCCTGTAATCCCAGCACTTTGGGAGGCTGAGGCAGGCGGATCATGAGGTCAGGAGATCGAGAACATCCTGGCTAACATGGTGAAACCCCATCTCTACTAAAAATACAAAAAAGTAGCTGGGCGTCGTGGTGGGCACCTGTAGTCTCAGCTACTTGGGAGGCTGAGGCAAGAGAAGGGTGTGAACCCAGGAGGCAGAGCTTGCAGTGAGCCGAGATCGCGCCACTGCACTCCAGCCTGGGTGACAGAGAAAGACTTCGTTTAAAAAAGAAAAAAAAAAAAAGTAGTGTCATTAGAAGATCGAAAGGAAATGCAATATCTAGATTTATGCATTCATTTTTCTTTTTCCTGCTGACAGTCCATCTATTCCTATTTAGTTACTGGAACTTGGTTTGTAAACAGAGCATTAGCAAAAAATGACAAAGAAATAAAAATTGGAGAAAGGATGAGAATAGGAGATAATATTTTTGTTTATATTCAATAGCATGTTTCTTTTTCTCATTCGCTCACTAAAGATCCTGGTGGATCCAGACTAAATGTGTATTCTCTTTAAATAGTAGCAACTCTGCCCAGGACAGAGCATGAAAAACATCAATTCTCAGAACCATCCACTTTCCAAGCTGAAAAAGTAGAAATAAATTTCCACAAAGCTAAGTAAAATGCGTTAAAAAAGAGGGAGAAGGAGAGAAAAAAATTTCTGAAACACTATATTTGATTCATTTGGGCTCTAGGAAAGGAGAAATGTTGTCAAATGAATAAACAGCAAATGGCAGCAATAAGACTGTGATGTCCATAAATTCCTACATGAAATAAGGAATCATTATCTGATGCTGACCTAATCTCAATATTCAGAAAATGAGTGAAGATTCATTCCATGGAGAAGAAACATTTGTTCTCTTCGGTAAGTTAATACCATCTAAGGATTATAATCAATAAAGGTTCTTCTTGGGCATTTTAGACAGTGAATAAAAATATTTACTTTCATCCAGAAGGTACCTGGAAGCTTCACGAAGAAATGTATATTTTAGTGTGTTAAGATCTAAATAGTACTTGGATCCTAAATTGTGTCAAACTATATTATAAATATTATATATAGACTATTCCTATATAACCATAAAGAAACTAGTCTGTGGGGGAAAATAGAACAGAAATCATCCATGGTAACTTCTAGCTTCTAAATCAGGAAAGTAGGTTTCAGTAGAAACAGACCAAAGAGATATTTAGGTTCTTTGTAATGGATGCCTGAGCTTTAACATATATTTAGTGTAAAATAAATATTATAAAAATAATACCAGAAGTAATGAATGAAGAGTACCTGCATTAGAACACTTAAGGTCTAAAGTCAGGCAGACCCAGACTAGAAACAGTCCTCCACAACTTACTAGCTAAGCAAGTTAATTCACCGTCTATACAGCAAAGGCAATGTCATTTATAATTTGTTTTTCCAGCATACTTTCCATCTGCCTTTTATTGGTGCTTTTTTGTAATTTTCCTCTTCTCTACATGATCCTTGTGTAGCAATCAATCGTGATACCTGATCTTGGCAATTGCTGTTGGTGCAGGAATGGGCATATCAGCCAAGCAAGGATAAAGTAAAATCTTCTTTGGCATTGGCACTTAGAAAATAAGAGAGAGATATGGGCTGGGGAGGAGAAAAGAGACTGAGATTGTCTTTAGGCTGTCATGGCTAAGGTTGGACAACACACGTAGGTTGTGCCAGTGGCCATCTTACCTTGTCCAATACCTGAATAGAATCCTGCCTACACCATGAAGCCAAGAAAAAGACAAAGCAAAAAAAAAAAAAAAAAACATAGAAAGCAAATACCTTGACGACATTCTCTAAGTCCCTACCTCACCTAGAACTGAAGTTCATTCCTGGATTTCTCAGTTATGTGAGCCTTTTTCCTTAAACTAATTTGAGTTAAATTTGTTTCACTTGTAACCGGGAGAAACTCAACTAATACACACTCTAAATCTCAATTTCTTCATTTGACAAATGTGAATAATATTATAAAATGTCTCCTAAGTTTACTCACAGGATTAAGCAATATAATGCATATAACAAGTTTAGTTCAGCATGAAGCACGTAAGTACCCAATCATTATTAGTTCTTATTGCTATTTTTATTAATTAGTGATAAAGGTATTACTGTGCTTTAGTAATAATTTTATTATGATTGATATACTAAGGTTATTCCATCATATAAAATTCCTATACTCTTAAAAGGAGGCTATGACACTAAGTTTAAGAATAGTTTACTAGCACATATAAAGGAGATTATTTACTTTGCAAACATTTCCAATCTGTGTTGTAATCAATGTACTAGACAATAGTTATCTTGATTTGAAAGTCAGAACAAGCCTTTTTTCTCTCACTATATCCTGTTCTTTTCTTTTACTGTGCCCTTTCTTCAATCACCCCTTCAAGGTAATGCCGTCTATTTCCTACAGTACTTAGACTCAAAGCGGGTACCATGAACCAGTTTCACTTTTAAATAAGTGATTATAAATGCAAAAAGAATCATTCTCAGTGAAGGCAAGTCTAGAGTCAGTGAAACAAATTACAAAGTTGTTGCAGGAACTTCATAAGATGGAAGCTACCAAATACTAACATTAACTGGCATCTTATAACGTCAGACACAAAACTACGCTACACACATTATCTTATTTAAATATTCCAACCACTCTTTAAGGTAGATATTATTATTCCTTTATTAGACAATAGAAATAAAATTGAGAGATGTTATGTAACTTTCTCAAGGTCAAACACATAGTAAGTGGCAGACTTTGGACCCAAACTCAAATCTGCCTGACTCTTAGGACCATCATTAATCTACACTGTCTCCATAACCCATATAACAGCCTGAATTAAGGTAAATGACAGTGGAAATGGATGTATAACTGTAGTATTTAAAAACAAGGATATGAAGAGTAGAAGAAAAAAGATGAAGGTGGCAGAAGTCAGTGATTTACTGGGTATAAGAAAAAAATATAAGAATGTATAACACTGACAAGAGGGTTTGTGGCTTGAACAAATGTGGAAATGGTGGTGGCTTTACTGGGAAATGAAAGAAAGGAGGGGAAGACTTGATGGGAGTGGGAAAGAGATAGGGCATTCAGCTTTAATGTTGTGGACTTCATTGTTGCTATGAAAATGCAAATGGAGATATTTCACTACAGGAGTTGAAGGGGCCATATATACTTTATCATCGCTCTCTGGCACCTAAGGTACAGACATGGGACCTAGAGTCTGCCAATTTGATTCTCCTGAATGTGTATTTTAATCTTCAACATGGGGTGCAAAGACAGCAAATTACGAGACTATTCATGACACACTGGGAACAATGGCAGTGTCTCATGCAATAAGCATGGAGTCATGGTGGTGACTATTATTGATGATATTAGTGCCCACAGCAATATTCCAACTAGGCTATTCTTGAAGCATGACCTTGTCTATGTGTTTTCACTGCCCAGCCTCTATTGATCCCTATTTATCAGGCCTCATTCTCCAGATCCTTTTTGATTATATGAAATACTTTATGACCTCCAAAAAAAAAAAAAACCTGCTCCTTTTCTACTTAAATTAGGAGGAGCTGTGTTCTGTTGCTTGCAGTCCATAATTCTGAATAATAAAACCAATACATTCAGCACTGCATCATGTACAGGATTAAGGGAGTCCTTTCCCCATTGTTCTTGTATCATCCCCAACCCATAAGCTAGATAACGATCTGCTAGATGTTAAGGGAAATCTTAAAATACTTCAAATAATTCATAGACTAACAGTGATCAAATGCAATCAATAGGTTATAAACCACAGCATGATCCACATTTTAAAGCAAATATATATATATATACACACACACACACTAAGTAGAATAAAGATAAGTCCACCCATAAACATTAAGACAGAGTATTAAAACTGTACAACTTCAAAAATAAAGAGAACATGTAGCAACTATCAGATACAAAATGTATATTATACCTCTTTAAGAATAACAATTTAACTCATGGATATGACAAATGAACATTTCCAAAGTACTAAGGATAAAAAATAATCAGCCGACTTTTATAACTAGCTAAATTACCATTCAAAGGTGAGGGTAATATGTGATCTTTTTGTTTTTTCCTACTAAGTTTCTCCTTTTTTTTTTTTAATTGTAATCTACAAATTCAGTGGATACTGCTTCAAAAGGGTGGCTTTTAATTATTTTTGTACCCAATCTTGACTGTATTCAGATTCAATTTTTTGAGGATAGTAAGGATTTCAGGAGAGAGTAAGAATGACAGGGAGAAGATATGTGACCATCTATTCATCCTTTTATTTTCTAACTTTTACAACTTCATGTGAGTCTGTATCTCAAAGTTAAAAAGTTTAATTAAAACATATTTTTAAAGGTGAAGGCAAAACAAAAACATTTCACCATACAAAAACTAAGAATATTTGCTATCCAAAGACTTTCACATAAAAATTATAAAGCTGTGAAAAGCAATTTAGAAAGAGGGAGTGTGATATAAGAAAGTTGAACAGAGAAGTTGATTAAATAAGCTGATAAATGTAATCAATTAACTAATGTTAAAAATAACTAGTTTGATTTGTTTTAAAAGAAAATAACATAAATTTAAGGCTGTAGAAATTGCTACAAGATTGCAGGGGTTGTGTGGTGTATAACAAATAAAACATGCTAAATTCTGCTTATTATTAGAAAATTCAATGATATATCACTTTAAAACAGTGCTGTCAGTTTTGAAAAGGGCTTCTTACGGCCTGGGGTACTTTTGGTTAAAAGTAATCACAAACGTTTTAAACAGGAATGATTCAGTAAAATTATATCTGTTCTTGAAAAATAACTACAGCTTCAGTAAGATTTGGAAAAGAGGTTAGAGACACAACTATTTGGAAGGTCAGAACTAAGTAAGATGTAGTGAATGAATAGAGGAGGAGTTAAATGTGAGCTATACTTGGAAGACAGACTCTACCACTTTCTCTGGACACCATGTGCTTAGGGACATATAGATAACCCCCTAATAGACAGGCACACTGTCACATTCTTCTTTGCCCAATGTACGACACAATTGTTGAAAGTATCTAATAAATGTTTAAATGAACTGGATAAATTTCATTTGAAATATCCACAATACATGAAGACAGACAAAAGGAATTATTAACAAAATTCTAAAATTCAGGGGAAAGATCAGGGCTGACATCCTCATCAGAGAAGACTTGACATTGGGCTAGGCAAGCTGGCCAAGGGTGTGGGGCAATGAGAATAAAGAGGAGGGGGAGGAAACATCCTGAAATACACCAACACTAAAGGGGCAACTGAGAGAAGGGGACACTCAAGTGAGCAGGAAAGAATTAAAAGTGATGGAAAGAGAAATGAAGCTATCAAGAAATCTGATTTTTAAACATTAATTAAATATCTAAGATTTACAAATGAGAGAGACAAGAAATGAAGAAGAAAAATATTACAACAATTTCTAACTGCAAGGTTTTGAAGACATAATACTTTTTTTTTAAAAAAAGGAAGGCAATTTTCTTGTATATACTTGTTAAAATAAGGGTTTATTTGTTGTGTGCACATGTGGGGTGGTGGTGGGAGTGGAAGGTCACAAAGAGTCCTGATGTTCCAGACAGTGACTTAGTTCTGGGGCTATGTCAACAAGGATTTGATGTATGTAAAGATTACATATGTAGTAATTTATTTTGACATTAAAAAAATGGAGAATAAACAACAGCCTCACTGTATCAAGACTCTCTATGACTGAGCTGGAAAACAAACCCAAAGATCCAATTTCAGTTTCTATTTACTGAAATTTATTAAAATAGGTTCTAATACATTATGGTTAATAGTATCTTAGAAATGCCATTCACCTTCTGAATAAAGGATGGTCCATCCTATTGCCTTCTATAAGTCATAAATAATTATGATTGACTTTGATTTTTTTAAATCAACAGATGCATAAAGAATAATGGAATACGTGTACTTGCCAAAAATACCAATTGTGCAATTGTTTTAAAAAATCATAATCTAGTTTTCTCTGGACTAATTTATGCTACATATATGCAAAATAAAGCAATAATAATTGTATCATAAATTATACATGCATATATTTAGGAAAATCTTACAATTCCTAAGCCTGTCCACTGAGTCTAAATTGCACCGCCTTGGAGAATTCCTCAGATTCTAAAAGTTCCTCCAAAGCTAAGGTCTTGGATGTCATTTAAGTTATATATTTCAGCTATTAAAGGCAATGTTCTGACAAGCCCTTTGGCGCTAACCCCAGGGCATAAATTTGCCTTAAAACTACATAAGAATGTGTCAGAGGGCTATATGTCAATCAACCAGGAGACGTGCCTATTCCCAATTTAGTGTTGTCAGTTGCTGACATTAAAACCAGCAACAGTTAATTGTTACTACTTCAAGTGGGAATACTGAGGGAAGAGGAGAGGTAGGTGTCTAAGTTCAGACTGATAAAGCTGTTAATTGCTACCCCTTTATGTAGATTTGTTTAATAATGAAAACAACGTGGTTAATCATATAATGTTTCTATTTGTTCCCCAAGGGCTCTTCAGGGAAAGTTTCCGTCAGGGCTAGATTTTGGCAGCTACCAACTGTGCAGGGACAAAAGCAGAACAATCAAGGCACTCAGTGCTGGCAAATAGCTGAAAGTGGTTGTATACAGATGCCCCTCCTCCTGGCCCTATCAGGAAGGAGCCAGGATCTGCCACTGATGAGCTTTAAAGGAAAAGTTTAAAATGTAAAAGAAGATAATAATTTCAAGCAGAATGTCAGAAGGAAAAGAGGGAAGGAAGGAGGAAGACAGAGTGAGAGGAAGGGACTGAAGGAGGAGAATACATATGTAGGCAATCCAAAAGGCAGGGAATAAGTATGACATAGGCTTGGGCCCTCCCTACGCTTCCATGCAACAGATCAATTAAATTCACATCACTTTAAACACCCATATTGTTTTTTTAAAAAATGACAGGTTACATAGAAAAAAAAAAGTATACACACACACATACAGACACACATACACACACACACATATATACACAACATATAAATATAAAATGTGTATGTGTATGTGTGTGCATGCACAGACATACATATATATATATTGTCCCAGCCTTGCTTTTATAGACAGGATGATGATATTGGGTGTATCATTAAACCACTCTCAGAGACAGTTACTGGGATAGTCCTAGCTACTGACTAATCTCAAGAGGGTATTTTAGGGAACAGAGTGCTCTATGTAAGTCTTATACAAATGTAATGTATATAATTTACTGATTTTTTTTTCACTTTGCCTCATTTGGTAAAGAACATGAGACAGAATTAAACTGTATCATTTCATTTGTTTTCAGATTCTTTAGTATCAAGTAATGAAAACATTCAGAAACAGCTTCAGACCACTCACTGGTGCACCCCCCATCACTGTACAAATACATATCGTAAGACTTATAACATAAGTGATATTCATTTTGTTTTGTGCTTCTTTGTGTGTGCGGGGAGAATAGGGGGTGAGTCTTTAATTCCCTTTCTATTACCACCTAACTACAACAGCCCCATAGTAAAACTCACTGAATATTAAAATGGCTTTAAATCCCTCCCCAATCTGATCGCAATTACATTTTCAATTCTGTCCCAGTGCCTATGCCCCCCCAAGTCTTCTGGTATTTCTAGATTCCTCCACTCATCACCCCCTGAACCTATCCTCTTGCCTGCACCTCACCTCTGTCCATGTTGTTCTCTCTTCTTAGAATGCTCTCTCTTCACCTGCTTAAACTTACTCATATTTCAAGGCCAAACCAAGTTTCACCTAATCCATTGAGCATTCCACAATCACCACATACCACATAGCTTTTCCCTTTTGTAAATCTGTAAATGAGCACCTGCTTGATCACTCATGTGTCACCTACAGATGGTGTCAGCTCAGTCATCCTCCACTTTTTCTTGTTCCTCTACCAAACTTTATACGGCTTAAGGATGTATCTTTGTATCCTCAACAGCATCTGAATCATATACGTAGGAGCCTACAAAGTGTTTAGGGGCCATATTTCACTTTTCCAGTGCATTTCATTGAAGTTTAAAAATTATTACATTATTAAATGTTGAATTCAATTCCTCTATCAGTTAACTTTTCTGTGGTGAAATTCCCTTCCAGGTACAACTCTACAAGTCTAAAAGCCACAGTACACCAAGAAAATAGTTCATTTCTGGCATCTAAGAAATCATCTGTTACCCATGAATTTGTCAAAAAAAATAGAAAAACTTAATGTCGGCAGGAAATAAAAAATTAACAACCTAAACACCAGGTCTAAGTTCACATTACTCATTCTTTCAAGTACATTTTTATCCAGCTTGAAACTCATTTTCTTTCTAAATAGGCATAGAGATCATTAAACTCTTTTTTATCTTTCAAACTGTAAAACAGAAATTTAGGTTCCATGTTTGAAAGAAAAGGTGATGAGATATAGATATAAAGAAATGATGCTATGTGCAGACCACAGAAAAGAGCTGAATCAAACCAACTGAAATTTTAGTGATTAAAAATAAAACTACATTTGCAAAACTATATTAGCCAGGCTCATGATCCAACTGCATTGTCAATTACGCTCTTGTGTACCTTTGGAGTGACCCAAATCACACGTCAAAATTCTTCAACTCTTAAGAATACCTGATTATAACCTGAAATCAAAGTACCATTAACACAGTGAGAAAATGTCAAAGGCAGTACACACGCCCTCCCCTATCACCATGCTTATCACTCCTAAAAAATTATATTTATTTCCCAAATACAAAGACAAAAGGCAAGGCAACCAGTAAATTACACAATTATGAATTGCTTTTTAAAAATTTTAACAGCTACAATACCATTCAGCTTTATTTTATAGAAATCCTAACAGTTTATTTAGAATGTAATGTATTGCATAAATAAACCCTAACAGTTTATTTAGAATGTAATGCATAATATTTCCTCTATTAATTAAAGGAAATCTGTGTGAATCTTTTGTTCAGTGTAGATTAATTTTTAACACAATATGATTTACCAAATTTTAATTTACTTAAAACCTTCAGTAACCCTGCTGTGTCGTAAAAGGTTATGTGCCTGTTTTCTTCCAACAATGAGGTGAATTTGTCATTAAAAAATTTTTACCCAAAGGTCACCTTGAACTACCAAGAAAAACACACACACACACACACACACACAGAAAAAACCAACCAACAAACTGATGTTCATTATCTGTGTACATGTATCTAAACTACAAGTAAATAAATCAGCCATGTTACCAAGCACAAAGCTATTGAAATAGTTAAGATTTATTTTCAGGTGTCACTGAGACTAAACAAAGATTGTAAGGAATAAAACAAATAAAAGGAAACTCAGGGAACAAATTAATACATTGAACTATTATCTTAAAAGCAGCATTCCCTATAGAACAAAGTGATGAAGATATCAAAAAGCACTTCTCAAAGCAATATTTTTGCATGTCAAAAAAAGAATTAACCTAGAATAAATATATAAATAACAGTATGTTCTGTGTTAAGCCAGTAACAAAGAAACCCCTTAGTGCTGTAAAACAAAGTCCTGTCAAATCCCCATTTTTTACAAAGAAGCATGAAGATCGTTTCACAATGGTTTAAACTGTATTTATAGTAACAGAATGAAGACTTGAGATAAAAGTCAAAAGGATTAAAGTCAAAGCCCCAGCTCGACATGAGTTATGGTTTTGATTTTTATTCTTATTGTGGTCTACAAATATTAAGACAGAAGATACTTCCATGTGACTGTGGGATCCTCTGAGACTCTACAACCTTAGAAGAGCAGATAAAACAGATGAAAATGCATCTGGTTTGGGAGCAGACTCCATATTAAATGGCAATGCGCAAAGTAACACAACTACAACTGCAGAAGGCTGTGGGGGAGGGGAGGAGACTAAAGCCTGAAATTTCTGCAACTGATGCAGGGCAGAAGAAAAAAGAAGGGGAAAAAAAGATGTGGTATTACTGTTTTAAAATGGCAGCCTGTTAATAATCACTGCATTCCTGAAAACACAGGCAAATTGTACCACCATTCCTTCTTTCATACACTAAGCAAGCCTAACACATACAAGCATTACATACTTCTTTGAGGAAAATGATACAGCTTGATAGCTGCATCTGTATCTAAAACAAAATCCCTAAAGTTGCCACTCCAGAGTTTACAAATTTGGAGACCATATACTTTTTCTCACAAAGAAAGAAAATAGAAATTCTGTTGTGAACTGTAAAGTCTTAGTTACACTAGAAAGATTCTTCTTCCACATATATTTTTCTTTAAGTGAAGGCAAAGCCACATTTATACATAAGCTTTTGGTCATGGTTCAAAATATCTATTTTGCATTTCCTCTCCCCTGATGTCCTATCTTTCAAGAAAATCACACACACACACACAAACACACACACACACTCACTCCAGCAAGAAAGATATATATAACATATTCTGCATGAATTGGAAGATCATTCTTAATGTTAATTTGAGTACTCTCTCTTTAGTTCATTTATTGCAAAAACCACATATTGAGTTATATATTTTCTATCCATCCTGAATCTTTACTTTTAAAATCAGGCACCTCATTTAATATTTGATGAAGAAAAGGCTAAAGTCCCTAAGAACAACAGCAAAATCATCAGAAGCATTGTGAAATATGAAATGATAGTATCTATATCACAGAAATGCTTAAAATTTTTTTTTAATTGAGTGTTAAGAAATACTATCAATTATAAAAGTAAAAATATTTCATCATGCAAGTTTAGAAGAGAATTCAAGTCCATATGCATTCACGTAATCATAAAGAAAATATGAAAATTAACCAAATATTAATTTGGTTAATGGTGACCAGTTATCACCATTAACCAAATGGATCAATTTCTCCTTTCTTCACAAAATAAGAATTAGATAAGTCACTTATACGAATCATAAATTTCTGAAAATTACATTTCCAGTACGATTCCTTGCAATTTTATTCAGTATTTGATTTTAACTGTCACATTTTGAATACATACACATTTATACAACTACCAGGGGAAAAATAACTTAAACCAAATTGAAAAATTACCATAACTACTAGTTCAATATGTCTGGTTAAAATAGAGACATCTGGTCTATCGTTCTTTTGTGTTGATGACTCCTAGTGTGTCTTTTCCCATCAACGAACTTTTCGAGAGGAAAATCCAACTTTTAACAAAAACCTGTGACTTAGAAATCTCTTTCAAATTATATCAATACAGATATATCATTATTAGATCAAATAAAACACAGTACCTTCAAGAATAGTAACATATACTGATTGAATACAAATGGCTAGCTTTAAATTCCATCACAGTAATGTTATTTATTAAATAATTCTCTGCAGGCAGATATGGCTAATTCATGACTCATTATTTTTAAATATTTATAAATCAACTCATTGTTCACTTGCTTAAAATATACACTAAAGCTCTCTAATAGTACTTGATTGCCACTCCACGGAACCTGAATAATGCATTTTCAGAAGCCTTGCACATCCCCACACAATTCTGAATTAATGGCCGAGCAAACAATAAGTAATGTACTATGCTCCAGCAAAAACTCAGTGATAACATCAATCTGGCATCTACTTTAACACTTACTGCTTACTTCTCACATATTCCCCACAACTTAAGTTTCCTCTTCCAGATGCAGTTCATTAAAGAATCACTATCACCTGCCCATTCATCCACAGAGTGAGAGATTTAGCGATTAACGCAATCACAGATAAGTGGAGAAATAACATACAACACTACAAAATTAAGAGATCAAGTAAAGGGACCTGGGCACTCCAGCTACCAATAACTAGATTGCAATTAAAAAGGACTTTGTCACTTCTTCGCTGGGCAATAGGGCCAATTATCTAAAACCCTTTGCTAGAATCCAGATACATACCAGAGCAAGGCCCTTCAACCAAACTCAGATAATTACTTTTGACAAATGTTCTCCTTGAGCATAATGTAGTTACTCAAATGCTTTTCAAAATGACTACAGTTACAGTAAAACAATCTTTACAAAGTCAACCCAATAACACGTCCTGCTCCCCCTTCCCAAAACCCCCGCTGCATGCAGTCTGCTTTCTTTTGGCCAATTTATAACAGATAGTAAGTTGGCGAATAAATGTTTAATTTATGCAGCCAAAACCCTGAAAGGCTTAGCTTCAAATGTAATGCCTGGCATTCCCGAGACACACTGTACAGAAATATCCTTTTGAAAAATCCTTTTACAGCTGTCCTTTAAAAGAAGATGGGAAGAAAAAAGAAAGAAAGAAAAGAAAAACCCACACATATACATGCATCAAACCAAAGACGCCGACGCCCCTCTGCCAACCGGCATTTCTATAGAGACATTCTTTCGATGATTAAAACGTAAGCTCCGAAAGGTTAAAGAAAAGGAAAAGCAGCCAAGTAACACCGCCCAGGAAGCCAGCAGTAAAATACACCTAGCTGTACACTCTTAATAACCTCCCACTACAAATGACACTGACCCAACTTCACCGAACACACACACACCCCGAAACACACTCACAAATTGCACACACGTGCACAGAATGTACACACAAACATCGAGCAGAGCACAATACCTACAAACACAAACGAACTGGAGCCACACAAAACATGCACGTATCAGTGTGCACACATAATGCACACGACACGGCACACAGACACGCAACCACCTAGCCCACATGCACACGCCCCACAAGTCCGTGTCGGACACACACCATGCATGCACGTGTAAAATGTTTGAACTCACAAACGCCGAACATACACACAGACTGTGCACAGAGTTATTGATGAAATTCCGGGGGGTGGAGGGGCCGGGAGGGAGTGGTAATTGCCACACAAAGGTCTCCGGAGCGGCAGAGAGGGAAGTCGAGCCGCGCCGAGCGCTCGGAAATTCACCCGTGGAGAAGGCACAGCAGAGCACCGAGAGCGAAGTACGGGGAGAAGTGTCCCGGGCGGTCCCGGACGCGGGGCTCCCGGAGATAATCGCTGCGCCCCTCCGCGCGCGCACGCACACACACAGGGGCCCCCGGGCGAGCCCACTCCCGCAGAATAACAAAGAGCAGGAGCCCGGCGAGCGGGCGGCGGCTCGGGCTGGAAGTGGCCGTCTCCGCCGCCGCGGACCGGCGCGGGGCGAGCGGCGGGGCCGGCGGGAGGCGCGGGCGGCGTGTGGGGGGCGGTACGTACCAGGCGGGCAGCCTCGGCCCAGGTGCGGTCCTTCTTCTTCCTCTTGTCTTTCATGTTTGCATCTCATTGATGGTTCTGATGATGACGTGGGGGATTCCACGGGGTGCTCGGGGTTCGGGCGCGGAGACAATGACCCAGTGACCCGGTGACCCGCACTCTCTCCGCGGGGGGAGGCGCGCGGGCGGCGGCGGCGGCGGCGGCGGTGGCGGGTGGGAGGGATGGAGCGAGGGGGTGGGGTGGAGTGGGTGGGGGCGCGCGACGGCGGCGGCGGCGGCGGCGCGCGGCGGGCGGGCCGGGGGCGGGGGCGGCGGCAGCAGCGGGGCCCGGGCTAGGGGCGGGGGCGGCGCCGGCCGGGCTCGCTCGTGCGGGACTCGCGCTGTGCCACCGCCGCGGCCGCCGCGGTGACAGCTCCGGGGATGCTCCGCTCGGCCCCGCTCACAACAATACACTCTGACGTCACGGGGAATGGCGACGCGGCCGCACACTCACCGCGCTCACACTCGCCGCGCTCACACTCGCCCTCTCGCGCGCGCACACCCGTGCACACTCGCCGCGCGCCCCCTACTCCAGCCACGCCCTGAAACCCTCGCGAGACCCCTCTCCCTCCAACTCAGCCCCCAAATTCCTGGGGCGCTGCCCACTCCGTGCAGGCCGTTCCACCCGCTTCCCGCTGTCCCGCTCAGGCCGAAAGCCGCGGACACGGTGGCCTTTGGAACTTGTGTAGGAGTCCGCCCCGCAGCTCGACGCCTCTGTCCTGTGCGCTCACGCGTGCACACTCACTCACACACACACCGCACTACTCTCCTCTTTTGGACTGCCTTAACCCTGTCTCTGCTTGGCTGGGGGAACTCCCAGAGCCTTGTTGAAAGGGTACAGAGCCAGTGTCTTCGGATACAGAACTAATAATGTACGTGCAACTTAACACAATGTTGAACCACCTACAGCATCTCAAACAATGCAGGACCAAAGAGCCGTGACCGTGGATCCACGCGATGCCATACCGTAGGGCTAATTATATTTAAACAGCGTGTAGTCAACATTCTGTAGAGTAAAACATGATGCACATGGAAAAAACTGAAAAGCTAACGCTTGTGTATTTTTTAAATTATAATTTTCAGGTCTGGGATACATGAAGTGTTGGATTGTTATCCTTATTAGCGAACTACCAAAAAATATGTTAAGACTTAAAAGTTTATGGTAATCTTTCCAACTTCATACATCTGTAGTGAATTGTTTGGGTCAGTAGAGTTATTTAAGCAAAGAAAAAAATGACGCTGTGACCCACACAGTAATTATGTGTATTTGTCTTGAGTATCTGAAAACAAAAAGGTCACTTCTACTGGATTATTTTTCTGAAATTATTTCCTGAAGAGGATATTAATGGTATATAAATAGTACTTTGTGTTTTTTCATACATATTATCTCGTTTGATCCCCAAAACAGCTCAGTTAAACATATATTTCCCCTCTACTGTACAAATGAGGAAATGAAACTCAAAAACATGACAATGTATCCAAGATATCTTGCTAAATCATTTTTAATAATTCAAGTCTTTTGACCCTAATCTCATGTTGTTTATTCAATTCTATACTGCCTGTTTAAAAATAGTCTTGTCTAAAAAATGAACACTTACATCTAATGAAGAGATTTATGTCTCAGAATGAGAACAATTATAGTAAGGTGATTCCTTTGAGAGCACTGTCAAATGATTGGAGTAATAAAAATGTTTGATTACCAAAAATTAAGCAGAGACAGTTCATAATCATAAAGAGCTGCATATGATAATTCTTTTAGAATATTTGTTTTATTAATTCATTAGACTGAGAAAAGACTATGCATCAGTTTTAGAAAATATCAAAAGATTATCTGCACTTTTTCTTTTTTTAAAATGGATTTAGAGAACACGCTGAAGTTATCCCTAGGGGAAAATTTTATCCATGCAATTTGCATAATTCTATCCAGGTGTATTATATTTTTACTTTACATTTCAAATATATTAAATTTGAATCACGTTCACATCTGCTTTTATTTTCCAGAATTCTCTTTATGGCTAAAGTAATTGATATATTTTCAAAGTATTTTCATTCTAGTGTTTTTTCTTCTACTCAGAAATACCTATTTTAAGCAATCAGACATAACATATAATTTGTTATTTTCTGTGAAATAGTGCTTAATAAGGAGTTTTGGAGCCAGCTAAAGGAAAACATACGTATTCAGTTATTTCACAGGAAGGCCAATTTCTGGTTATTAAGAGAAAATATATTGTCCTACTTAAGCAGATGTAAATTGATGGTTTAAAAAAAAAGCTATTGTTTATGCATTCATTCTCTGACAGAGAGCTAAGTATAAATAACCAATCTTATGAACTCACTCTTAGATTCTACCTCGCCTTTTGGGTACTTGAATATAAATAGTCCATAGCAGGTAAGTCTGGTTAAAGACTTGGTGAATAGTCTATGTCAAATTAACATATTTTACAGAGCACCTCACCTTTTGGGTACTTGAATATAAATAGTCCATAGCAGGTAAGTCTGGTTTAAAGACTTGGTGAATAGTCTATGTCAAATTAACATATTTTACAGAGCACCTCACCTTTTGGGTACTTGAATATAAATAGTCCATAGCAGGTAAGTCTGGTTTAAAGACTTGGTGAATAGTCTATGTCAAATTAACATATTTTACAGAGCACCATTTCCAAGAGACCATTGTTAGACTTCTTTCTTCTACATTTACTTTGTGTCAGGGGGCAGGAAATAGATTAATCAATTACAGATGTTTTATAATTTGGTAAATTATATGAATAGCTTTTCAACATAAAGTGAAATACATTATAAGAAATGTACAAGTAAATTTCTGTGAAAATTAATGGGAGAAATAACTCTGCTGGGGAGATTAAATAAAGCTTTAGTAAAGAGAAGTTTTCAGGTGGGATTTGAGGAATGGGTAGGATTTGAATATTCACACTTGTAGGAATGGAGAAAAGTTTTTTCAAACACAAATGCAATAAAGGTCAGTCAGGACAATTGAAAACTAGGAAAATATTAAATTAGATAGGTGACATCTACCAAGCACTGCTTACATTCAATTAAATTCATATCAGATCACATATATTTCAAGAACTCTTTTTTTAAATGAGTAGAAAGGAGTAACTCAGAGAACAGGCTCCAGTTAGAATTGCCTATAAATCCTCCCTTTTCTGAATCCCCATCCCAATTATACAGTAATGGAGATCCCTCCAGAGTTCAACTGGCATGTAACAGCACCTTCTCTGCATTCCACTGCTTTCTTCATTTCCATTCCTACCAATAGTTCTGAATTCAACAACTTAAACATTTGTGCATATCTCAAGAATTCCAGCAGATTTTTTTCATTTCCTGTAATATTTATTGCAACATGCTTAACAATCAATAGAAATAGGTATATAATCCAAAGAGTAAGAAATATTCATTTACGTATGACAAAATAGAGGTGTTGGAAAATGGTTTACCGTACAAAATGGAGGTTTACTGGAAAATGGGCTAAGTTAATGTGAGGCTCCAAGAGCAAGAGAAGAGACACCTAAGGATTTGAGGACAGAAGTTGTTTGTTCATATCTGTGGTCCCTCAGGAGATACAAGCTTTTGCCATGGATCCTGGTCAAAGAGTTCACCAAATATGGGAAACTTTAGGTGTTTCAGGCAGGGATAGGGGGCTGGGATTCCTTCGGATTCAGACTCCTTGTGTGCATGGCTACCATCCACGTGCCTGTTGAATGTTGTGTGAGGAAGTCTGGATTAAATAAAAACATCTTCCATTCCTCTCCAACAAAATCCCACCAGCAGGCACAACACAGAACAGGAGGTGGAGTGGGGAAGGAGTAATAAAAGATGAGGGGAGAGAATGGAAGCCAGGGTTGCAGGGGAGATGGAAGAGGTCTTTGTTGGTCTGATGGCCATGCCCCATGGGTTTTATTTTTGAAGTAAGTTTGTTTACTATGCATAAGCTTAGAATCTCTGAATTTTCAAATAATAACATTTAATAATTTTAGTTTTTCTAAACATCTTTTGTTAATGATCATTTAGAATCTGACTGGTCTGGAAAATCCATGAAGGTGATCCCCTTGTCTCCTTTGTGCACTGCTCAATTCACTAAATTTCAAGCAGTAAGCAAATTCCCTGTCATACTCTAAGGTGCAATAAATATTTACTGAATAAAAAATAAACCATTGGAAATAAAGGAAAATGATCCCTTTTGTTTTTAATACAATAAACGTCCAACAAATCAAGTTATAGTTTTATCATTTTACTCTTAGTATCATTTTTTTCCTGTCCTATTTATAGTCCACTGAACAGTTTAGGAGATATAAAGTGAAGTAAAATACAGCCAAGTGTCACTATTATTCATTATGTGTAGTCAAGTATTACTGAGTGATGCTCCTAAGGGCAAATGAATTTTGACCTTGTCTTTTTATTTTTTTATTTTTATTTTTTTTTTGAGAGGGAGGCTCACTCTGTTGCCCTGGTTGGAGGCAGTGGCGCGATCTCGGCTCATTGCAAGCTTCGGGTCCGGGTTCACGCCATTCTCTCGCCTCAGCCTCCCAAGTAGCTGGGACTACAGGTCCCCGCCACCATGCCCGGCTAATTTTTTGTATTTTTAGTAGAGACAGGGTTTCACTGTGTTAGCCAGGATGGTCTTGATCTCCTGACCTCGTGATCCGCCTGCCTCAGCCTCCCAAAGTGCTGGGATTACAGGCGTGAGCCACCGCGCCCGGCCTGGCCTTGTCTCTTTTATTCTACTCCTACATATCCTTAACTTTTTGAGTCCCTCATTATATCTATTTAAAGTCAGTTTATCCCATGAATATAAACAAATTAGCTTCACTTCAGGAACGTATAGAAGCCTTAAAAATATTATCGGAAAGTAAGATTATCTAAACTTGGGACGATTCTTCCACTACGACATGAGTAGTATAACTGTGATCATTTTGTTTTTACTTGCAATCTATAACAGTTTAATACTTTAAGATTTCAGCATATTTTAATTATGAAGATATGTGTAGCTATAAAGACAATTAAATTTTCATTTTCTTCAAAAATTTTCTTTAGGTGATTTTATTTATATTGTCAAAGCATATCATTATAAAGATAAATTAGAGCTATTCTGAGACTCATTTTTAAATCTCTGGCCAATTTGTATTGTTTGTACATTTCAGTGCACTAGTTGAAACATAAAATTTTTCATCATATATCGAGACCCTTAGCAGCTAAAGTGTTCTTGAATCTGAGGAAAAATAGAATAAAGTAACTAAAAATATTTCCATAGTTTTCTTTTTCACTTTCTTAAGTTGCTCTCTTTTCTGCTTTATCTTTCTCCTTTCTTTGTGCAATAACAAACTCTCCTTCTGAGTAGAACCCTTCATTCAAGAATTTACCTTTTTCCCCTTTAAACCCTTAATTAGCCATAGAGAACACAGTCTGATTTATGGCCCAGCGTTTAACAGGACTCACACTTAATCCATTACACAAAGAGGGATACACATATTCCCTAACAGCACCACTCATTAGTTTATACAAGATGAAAAAAAAAAAAAAAAACACTTAGCAAATGTAAATAAAGCGTTGCGTGATACTATCTTCTTATGCATATATAATGTGATCAGAATTTCAACATTGCAGTCTAACAGCTTTTTGCTTATTTTCAAAACTACAAATTAGATTTCTCTAGGTAAACTCTAATTCAATCCCACATTTAGTGGATAAGAAGGAAAATTACATGCTGCTAAATTCATCTTTATGTAGAAAGAATTTCTTAGTTCACAAAGAAGACTAGAATTCTGATTACAGTTACTGTCTCAGACATAATGGAATCCTGGTCATTTACTGATACGATGTTTCCCTCTGTTTTCATGTTTACCAAAAGAGTAAATTTTGTGATGGAAACCCCAAAAAAAGAACTCCAGAGGGATCATTAACAAGTAATTTATTCCAGTAATTTTGTACCTAACTGCTATTATAAGTTGTACAGTGAAACATATGAAGTATACCCCTTAGATAGTAACCTGATATTGGAACGTCCTCTCCTTTCTATGCATAGCACTAAAAGCTCAAAGGAAGATATAAAGCTATTCTACAAGTTTTAAAAGGATGGATTGAAGGGATGGGGAGATAGGGCTCCTTTTGTAACTGAAGAATTCTTATTGCTTTCCCATTGAGTTTTATTGCAGGGGACACGGCTGATCATTTTAGCCAACACACTTCCAGTAACCATGGGGTGACATGACTGATTAGTTAAATAGCAGGAATAACTGGAAGATCTCTTAGGAGCCCATTGTGGCCAAGGAAATGTCATCCAATTGTCCATTGGCTTATGTGGGGAAAGAAAGAAAGGCAGGGGGGAGCACAGGAATTGCCAACCCCACTGAGGCCCACCTATTAATGAGTAAAGCAGTAGGACTATATTTAAGAAAAAAGAGAACAATGACTCTGCAGTGGCAGAAATCTGTTCAGCATTTTCATAGCCCCAGTGAGGCTGGGGGTGAGAACAGAGGTAAGCCTATTTATCTTCTGTGTGGGAATAGAGAGATCCAGAAAAAGAGATTCTTGCTCACCCACTCTCCGTGACTTTCTACCACTCTTATCACATTTAGGCAAGGTATCCCCAAGGAAAAGGATCAAAGATAGTTATGACATTTAGATGTCAAAATAATGAATCATGCATTTTAACAATATCTGGATTGAGTTGCTGGTAGGAATTTTAATCAATGCGCATTTTTTAGCAGAAAATTCTTTTCTCTGGAGACCCTCCCCTTTTTTAGGCCAAGAGGTGATTAACTCCATAGTAGATTGTCTAGATCACTTTTCTACCTAACCTATAATCATTTAGTTAATTTCTATTTTATAAAACTAATCTCCCCTTTCTGTTTGTGGGCTTATTGCTAAGTTCTCTATGTAGTCAAGGAGTGTTTCACTTTAATAAAATTTCTAAAGTTTGGAAAATTTTCTATTCTTTTGTTTTTTACTGGAAGTATAATTAACATAAAATAAAAGGCATAGGTCTCAAATATTTGGTCTGATGACTTTAATAATTGTGTATTCCCTAGTAACTATCATCCAAAACAGGATACAGAGCATTTTCATCACCCCAAAATATTTCCTTATGCCATTTCCAGTCACTCCTCATGCCTTCAGAAACAACCACTCTCAGACTTCTATCACCATAGATAAGTTTGGCCTGTTAATAGTAATTTCCCCTATTGATAGCTCCATCTATTTATTTTTGTAATGGTGTCAGGTGTATTTGATGAAGTCATATATATATATATATATATTTTTCTTTTATGGTTAGGGTTTTTGAGTGTTACCTGAGAAATCTTTGCCTACTCCAAATTTAAGAAGCCATTCTCCTTTCTTTTATTCTAGGAGCTTTATGGTCTAGGTTTTACATTCACATCTATGATCTAACTATAATTAATTTTTGTGTATAGAATGAGACAGGGATCTAATGTTTTTCATATGGCTATCCAGATGTTTCTATACAGTTTATCATTATGACTCTTACTAATTGAATTGACTTGGCACTGTGATCAAATGTTAATTGACCATATATGTATGAGCCTATTTCTGGCCTTTATATTTTATCGTATTAACCTGTACGGTTACACTTATACCAATAACAAACTGCTTTGATTTCAGTAGCTTTACAGTGATCTTGAAATCAGATACATAAATCCTAAAATTTTATTGTTCTTTTTCAAGGTTGTTATGGACTTTCTAGATTCTTGCATTTCTGTATAAAATAAATTTAAAGAATCAGCCATTTTTATATGGATGACATTGAATTTGTATACTAATTTAGAAAGACATTCACAATATCAAAATTGGTATATCCATAAAGTTGAATTCATTTTTGAGGGACTTCTTGAATTTGTGTCAGCCATGTTTTAAAATGTTTAATGTAGTACTCTGGGATATGTTTGTTACATTTATTCCCAAGTTTTGATATTTTCTATGCTATTCAAAATAGTATTTAAATTTGATTCTTGGATTATTATCTAACAATATATAGAAATTGATATCTGAATGTCGATCTTGTACACTGTGATGTTAAATTCACTTTTGGTGTTATAGATTCAAGTAGTATTTTTATATGTATATGTAGAGTAATTATGTTGTCTATGAATAAGGGAAGTTATATTTCTTGATTTAATAAATTTTGTTTATTTTTCTGGCTTTATTGCACTGGCTAGGACTTATGGGACAATTCTGAACACGAGTGATGAGAGTAAACACGCTTACCCTATTTACATCCTTAAAGTTGGAGAAAAGAGATACATGTTTCACTTAAGTATCATATTAGCTGCATGACTTTTGCAGATACACTTTATCTGATTCCGAAAATTATCTTCCTTTCCTAAAAATCTCACAGTTCCTTCCCTCTTTTCTGAGTAGGTCTTAAATTTTGTCAAAAGCTTTTCTGTATTTTTTTTTTAATGGAGTCTCGCTCTGTTGCCCAGGCTGCAGTGCAGTGGCATGATCTCAGCTCCGTCTCCCGGGTTCATGCCATTCTCCAGCCTCAGCCTCCCAAGTAGCTGGGACTACAGCCACCGACGACCACACCCGGCTAATTTTGTTTTTGCATTTTTAGTAGAGATGGGGTTTCACCATGTTAGCCAGGATCGTCTCAATCTCCTAACCTCATGATCCACCAGCCTCGCACTCCCAAAGTGCTGGGATTATAGGCACTTTTCTGTATTTATTGATATGATCATAAGATATTTTTATTCTGCTGATGTAGTATGTTACATGGATTCATTTTCTCATGTTACACCTTATATTTCTACAATATACCACTCTTGTTCTTTTTAAGTTTACTTTTATATATTGCTGGATTTATTTTTCTAATATTTTGTTATAATGTCTGTCTTTATGCTCATGAAGAATATTAATCCTTTATTATTGATTTTTTAACATCTAGATATCTTATTATAGTATTGGTCAACTCATAAAATAAATTGGAAAGTTTGTTCCTTCTTTTATGCCAAAATGCTGAAAGAATAGTTGTTAGATTAGTATTATTTCTTCCTTAAATGTTTTGTAGAATTCATTCCTGAAACCACATAGGACTGAAGTTATAACTGTGTGTGTACATCATGTGTGTGTATGTATGTAAAGGGTTTTACAGCAAATTCAATTTCTATGATGTATGATAGGCTATTTATTTATTTTCTCTTTTGTTTCTCTGAATTATATTTATTAAAGTTTCATAAATTTGGCCAGGCATGGTGGCTCTTGCCTGTAATCTCAGCACTTTGGGAGGCCGAGGCAGGCGGATCACGAGGTCAGGAAATCAAGACCATCCTGGCTAACACGGTGAAACCGCGTCTCTACTAAAAGTACAAAAAAAATTAGCTGGGCGTGGTGGCGGGCACCTGTAGTCCCAGCTACTTGGGAGGCGGAGGTAGGAGAATGGCGTGAACCCGGGAGGCGGAGCTTGCAGCGAGCCGAGATCGCGCCACTGCACTCCAGCCTGGGTGACAGAGGGAGACTCCGTCTCAAAAACAAAAAAAGTTTCATAAATTTTATTGAAATTTATAAATTTATACAACTTGCATAGCTTGCATTTAGCCAGTGTAATTGTATAATTTGAGGTTTTTATTTGTGTAAATATATACCTTTATGCAACCACAACTTTAATTTTTCAACTGTTTGACCATCCCCCCAAAAATGCCTTCATGCCCCTTTGAAGTCAAATCCAGTTTCTACTTCCAGGACATGGAGTCACACAATGTGCAGCCTTTTATGTTTGGTTTCTTTCACTTATTTTGCATTTATCCATTTTTGTTGCATTTATCAGTAATTTGTCTCTTTTTTTTATAGTACACTACTTTATGGATATGCAACATTTTGTTTATCGATTGACAAACTGAAGTATATTTAGAAGGTCTACAGCTCTTGGCAATAATAAATAATAGTGCTATGAACATTTGTGTATAAGTCTTTTGGTGGTCATGTTTTCATTTTTCTTGGTAAATGCCTACAAATGGAATTGTTGTATTTTATGGTAAATATATGAGTAAATTTTCAAATTGCTGCATCTTATTTTAAGTACATGTTTCCAAAGTGACACAATATTTTTGGTAAAATGTGTATTCAAATATTTTATCCATTTTAAAATTGTGTCTTTCACCTACTTGTTATTGATTTTCAAGACTTCTTCATATATATTGCATAAAAGTATTTTACCATATACGTGATTTATAGCTAGTTTATCCCAGTATATGACTTATCTTTAATTTTCCTAATGGTATCTTTTGAAAAGCAGAAGATCTCAATTTTGATGAAACTCAATTAGTCAAATTTGTGTGTATGTGTTTGTGTGTAGAGTATGTTTATAGCATCATATCTAAGAAATCTTTACCTAACCAAAGGTCATATATTTTTTCTCATGTTTTCTTCTAGAGATTTTTTAGGTTTAGCTCATAAACTTATACATATGACTTACTTTGAGTTAGGGTGTGGATTTTATGTGTGCGGTGAGCTAAAGGTATCAGTTTATTGTTTTAACATATGAATATCCAATTATTCCAGAATCATTTGTTGAAAAGAAAATCCTTTTCTTGATTGATTTATCTTGGCACATTTGTCAAAAACTTGATCAACCATGATTATATGGGTGTTTTTTGGCACTGTTTATTGTATTACATTCTTATATTTGACTTCATGCCAATATCACATTATTTCAATTAGTATGGTATTATTATAAATATTGAAATCAGGTAGTATAAGATCTTGAGCTTTGTTATTCTTTTTGAAGTTGTTTTAGCTTTTTAGGATTCACTGATTTTTCACATAAATGTCAGAATCAGCTTGCCAATTGATTTCTGCCCAAAAAGGGGGATAGTGAAGCTGCTAGTATATAATCTGTATCAAATCCTTCCACTATCTTCTCACTTGCATTATTTATGATGAAATATCTGTAGTCATCCTCATCTTTGCCCTCTGTTCCTAACAAGCCTTTTTTCTCCCTGGCTGCTTTTAAGATTTTTGATTTATCAGTGGTTTTGAGCAATTTTATTTTAAAATCTTTGGTATAGTTTGCTTTCTGCTTCTTTTACTTGCAGTTCATTGAGGTTCTTGCATCTGTGAATTTATAATTCTCACCAACTTTGGAAATGTTTCAGACATTATTTCTTCTAATGTCTTTTCTTTTTAGTAGTTAATCCTCACCATCCTCCCCAGTAACTAGATACATTCTAAGAAAAGGAATTATGTCTTTATTGCAGCACTGTGACACCATGATTAACCCAGGGCCTAGTACATATGACTCGTTGACCATTATCTGGATAAACTAATATATGTATTTCCAAGCAATAAAGATACCATTTGTTTTACTCACTCATTTTGCTTTGGCAGTGTGTATCTGAATATTACTATCTTTGGTTAGACACAATTAAGTGATTATATGTCACCAGTTTGGATTAATATAATTATCAGTCTTTCCCAAATTACCTCCCACCATCTCAGTCCAGGACACTACAACGTGACTTCTCCATTTATCCTTGTATTTCTTTAAAGTCATTGTCACTCCTGTATACAAAAGGATCATGATAGAAAAAGGAAAAAGTGAGAGAAAAAGAAGTAAAGGGAGAGGAGAAGAGGGGAGATTCAGTTGGACTCTTCCTTTCAATGCTCTTATGATCAATATAAAATGTTCTGACTTTCACATTCACAATGCTACACTTAGAGAAATTTTATTAACATTTTTATGTATCAAAATAGTCAAATATTTGTTCATGTTAAGGACAATACACATGTAGAAATAGACGCTTCTTGGGAATGTGCCAATTATATTAATAACACTAGCTAACATTTATTGATCACTTATTATACCATTGGCATGGTAACAAGTACTTGATTTACTTATTACTTGCAACAATATTATAAATTATGTACTACTGAGACAGCCAAATGCCTTGGCAGATAAAAAGGGGTCCCCAGAGAATCTCCAACCCACCCTGCATGTGTTAACATCAGGTGCTTTTGTGTACATGAGGGAACCTGCCCAGGGCCTTGTCTGAGCATGCCCACATGTGCACTGGGGTGGAGTGCACCCATTGGGGTGGAGCCACAAGCTGGGAGAGGAGCCTGGCCTCTTTAGTTCCTGTGTGGTGGCCTGGAATAAATCTGTGAGGTGGGGGACCTAGCAGCAGGATTCCATCTTGCTTTGCTGAGGTATTATTATTTTTTTCTTTTTTTTGCCCAATAAAATCCTGTTCTACTCACCCTTCGATGTGTCTATGTGTCTACATTTACTGGTCATGTGACAAGAACCTGATTTTAGCTGAACTAAGGAGCAAAATTTTGCAACATTTTGGCACCCAAAGTGGGGCTTGAGAAAGGGTGAATAAGGTGTGAACCACAATATCTTTTGCTTTTTTGCTTTTGAGCCTTTTTGTCCTCTGACTTCTGAGGGTAGAAGAAACTGTGCACCACCCCACCCCACCCCAATGACTGCAGGCACCAGCGGCTCCCCTACCCACCTCCCAGCTGGGGTTAGGACCCATTTGTACAAGAATAAGAGGTATTGCCCCCAGGCTCAACACTGCACTTTAAACTTTTTTCTACCTTTCCTCTAACCCTGAAAGAAGTTAGCACAGTCCTGCACTTTAAGTTTTTCTTTTTTCCTACATCAGATCAGGAGTTAACTTTTTTTTTTTTCTTTTGAGAGGGAGTCTTGCTCTGTCACCAGGCTGGAGTGCAGTGGCACAATCTCGGCTCACTGCAACCTCCGCCTCCTGGGTTCAAATGATTCTCCTGCCTCAGCCTCCCAAATAGCTGGGATTACAGGTGCATGCCACCACGCCTGGCTAGTTTTTCTATTTTTAGTAGAGATGGGGTTTCACTCTGTTAGCCAGGCTGGTCTCAATCTCCTGACCTCATGATCTCCCACCTCAGCCTCCCAAAGTGCTAGGATTACAGGTGTGAGCCACCACGCCCGGCCAGGAGTTAACTTTTAAGAGAGAGGTTTGTTTTTTTTCTTTTTAGAAGATGTTTTACTAGGCTAGGTAAGATAAGAATCACTGTTTATATCCTCTGTAAAGTTTTAATTATGAAAACGGATTTGTGAGGTTGGTCTTAAGCTGTAGCCAATCTGATGTGCTTTGTATGACTTTCTGTATGGTCAGTAGGAAACTTTGCTGCAGGCTTCCATCTAGTTTTATGTTCTTGGGAATGTGACCCGTAACCACGTGGCCATGTTTTCTTTAGCCTCCATCATTTTACAGTGGTAGCCAAGTTCAATCTTGGCTTAGGGAATGAGTCCTTTCTGGTTTGATATCTGCATAACTTTTGCTGTTTATTCTCTTCCCCTCCATGAACCACTTTGTATTTTCGTTTCTCCGAGCACCTGGGGGTCACCTTTGGTAAAGCCAGAAATATTGTCCACTTGGTGCAGCTAACGTCAAGTAACAAGGGATTTAAAAGGATTTTCTTAAAGAGCACGCAGCCTAATTAAAAGTGGATATCCAAGTTATAGGTATATTTAAAAGGCCTTTATATTTTATTTTCTTGAATCTTGTTTTGCTGGCAAAAGGGTTTTTTCTCAGTCAACTGATTTCTTTTTCTCCATTTTGTCTTGCCACTCCTAATGCATGCATGAGAAGCCAACAATTCAATCAGGAGATCGGCAAATGAAAAATCTTATGGCTACCGGTTTTTTCCTGCCTGTTTGTGTAGTTATATATGTGTTGTGTGTGTGATGTCTATAAAAAGAACTCTAGTTAATTGGCCTAAAGGAAGACAAGTGCTTGGATCAAATATTTTTAAAGGGAAGATAAAAGCTGTGGTACCTTTCAGTTCCTGTGACTTTAATCTTTGAAAAATAAAAACAACCTTAAAGATTATTGGTAAAATGCAGATGTCACCAAAATGTAAATAGGTAGACTAAATTATGTAGGTCAGATACTAGGTTTGATAAATTGTTTAAGGTTAGAAACTGCTTTTTTTGGTTTTTGAAAACTGTTTGACTTGCCTGCTTAACAATTGGTAAGGCCTGGGACATATGGAATTAACCATGCCCTTAATTGTTCTAGAAGGAGTCAAACTTTGGCTGCACCTTATACATAATTAAAACAACTTACCAGGTTTTACATTAAAGTTAAAAATTGCTAGGAGTTACCATTATAACATGTAATTGAGAGTACTGGAAATAGATTTACATATGAAGTGTGTAAGAACAGTAAGATGTATATTTAGTAAAAGGTTATAAGAAGGCGGGGAGATGTAAATTCTTGCCTAGAGTTGGTTGAAGGATTGTTTTGAATTAGATAAGATAAAGCTGAAGGTTTAAACAAGTGATGGAAGGATTGTAAAAATCAATCTTGCAAAAATTCTGTGTGTGAATATATTGACTACATTCAAAAGGGTATAATATGGGTTTTCTGTAAATTGAGCATTGAAAGAAAACACAACTAGGTACTTTTAAGGTGCTAATCTGCTCTTTAGCAAAATTTGTAAAAGGTTTTATTTTTTGCTTTTTAAAATTTCTGAATCATCATTTTGGCAAGATAAATAATTTATAGTCATCTCAAATTCTATTTCATAGCATCAAATGTCTTAAACCTCTAACATATTTAACAGACTTCTCAATATCAACCTTCAGTTTCAAAATTGTCTTTCCTAATGCCTGGCTTTTGGATGCTACAGAGCACCCCTGGAGTTTCCAAAAGAGAGGTAGACAGGAGTATTTGACATGTTTAGTTACATGAGATTGCCAAAATGGTGTTCAATCTTATTTAGGTTACATTTTGGGTGAATAATACTAATATATGTTCCAAAATTTAATGACATTTCTAAAATTCTAATGTCTGAGTATACACTATCAATCGCAAGGTTGTTATGTTAAGTTATTGTGTACCATAGAGATAACCAAATTTATGTGCCAATTGTGATTCTGACTATAACCATCCTGGACATTTTGTGCTTCAGAGATAATTGTCTTGTTTTGATCCTCTTCAAAGCATGGTTTATAATCAACTATAGAACTTTGACAGATGCTCTCAAATGCAGATTTCTGATAATTTTGGAGATTGTAACACTAGAATAAAGGAAAAATGTACAGGACTCAACTCACGAAGAGCTGAAATGTTCACAAATATCAAGCAAAATAAAAATTGAGTGGACTGAACTAATAGAAAACTGAATTAATCTTTTTGACTTTTGCTTGGAATGTTGCTGATCCTTGTTTTGTTTTTCAGTAAGTCAAGGAAACTTACTTTGGGCTATTTACAGCCTTTAATAATTAATAAAGCTATACTCCTGTCTAAACAAAATTTGGAGCATGTTTGTTTCTCTCTGCCTGGTTCCTCTAGAATGTGGAAACTATCTGTGAGTATTTTTAACTTATGGCAATATAGTTGTTTGCCTCAGTGTAATAAGAATGCATTTTATTTTGTAACAGGGCACATTTGGAGAAACTGGTTGTTTTACCAAGGCTTTGACTGGAAGAGTATATTTCCCTTTAAGGAGACAAGCTCAACTTTCAGAGCCGATAAGAGCCTGTTGGAAAAACTGGCCTCCTACCCTTGTTTACACAGTCCCTGTACAGGGTTCCTAACTTGCTGTGAGTAAAGATTGTCACTTGTCAACAGGCCCAGGAACCGCATGCTCTTGGAACCTCAAAAAGAGAGGAGTTTACACAACTTACAGGTATTTGCAGATACAAACCCATGGCTGGGCTAGGCTTTAAAAGGTCTTATCTAAGATTCCTTGTGGAACAGAACAAAGCCAATCTAAAAGACCTACATAGAAATAATTATTCTTGCTGCACATTGTGTAAATAAAAAGGCCAAGTGTAAGACTAAAGTATATTTTGCAAAACAACACAGTCCTATCAGGATCTGTTTTTAGCAGAAATGAGGACTAGAGAGAGACAAATTATGTTGCACAATTTATCATACATTTGTCATTAAATTCTAGACTCAGTTGTTTTTTAAATTTTTGCCTACATTTTAAACCAATTGTGCTTATTCCTGTAAACCAACCAGCAATTTGCAGCTGCAGCTCAAAAGGAACAAGAGGGATTGTTAATGTAAAAATCTGGATCAATATTCTAGTTCTGAGCAACTATCCTGCAAATCTTGCCAGTTTATGGATATAAATAGGGTGCACATTACCTGGAGATTTCCTTTTTGGGAAAGTAAGACCAAGGGAGCTAACCAAAGTCAAGCTCCACACATGCAAATCTTAACAACATGACTATAGCCACCAGTTATCTGGGCAAGTCACAAGAGATCCTTTTCTCTCCCTTGTTGGGGGAGGACTCAATTCCACAGCTTCACCTTAGCATTTGGCTTATGAGAAGGAGTCCATACAACACCCCCAAAACACATTTTTGTCCCAAACTCAATTCCAAGCTTCCGGTGAAAGCCCTAGGAAAGAGAACTATATCTGAGGGATCCAGAGGCAGATGATAATGGAAGTTAAAAGGCATAGAGCAGGTGAGCATGACTAATTCCTGCCGATTAAGCCAAGCTTTGTGTTTCATGGATAAAGATCATGCTAGTATCCATGGCATAAATGAGGTCTAGGGAATTCAAAGGCTACTGACAGCAGGGGAGGTGGGGTGTATGTGGATAAGAGCAGATATTCTCATCCGTGTACCTCCTGTTAACATGGGTGAAATCTGCTTTTACACCCTGGGTGGCACCCTGTTATGGTTGCCAGGACTCGGGGATACAAGGATGAAGGAAAGGAAGAAGATTACCTAGTTTTCTCTCCCTCAAGTACCCTGGGTATTTGCTAGGAAGAGAAAGAAACCAGAGATGCCTGCTCCCCACTTCCTAGATAAATAGCCATTCATCTTTAGTCTGTACTACTTTCAAATGTATCCTGAACCCCTGAGACTCCTCTGAAAAAAATGCCTTCTTTTTTCCTTTTTCCTCGTCTGTCCCCTCTTCACTAATAAGTAATTGTGTCTCTGTACTATGGGAAACTTCCCTCAGATGCATCCTCCAAATTGAGAAGAGTTAATTTCCCAAACCTTACACTGGTTGGCTTAGGATTGGGCTCAGGAGAATGGAACCCAGAAGCCTGACATGACAGCAAAAGGGTAAATGGTTTTGTTTTGTTTTGTTTCTACCAGTTATGCTTTTGGCCTCCATTTCCCTGTGCAAACTGGTAAAAAGGCATCAGGATTTTTCAGCTGTACTTACCCCACATTTATTTTCGATACATGTTTTCTAATAACCCAGTTTGTCTCTTGTCACATTCAGGCCATCAAACTCCAAACAGTCATGCAACCGGAGCCTCAGACGATGGCCCCTTCTGCTGGGGACCCTTAGATAGGCCTCTCAGGGAGCTCTAACTCCCGTTTTCCAAAAACAGAACCCCCTGTTGGCAGGGAGCTGTTAAGATCAGTCTTATCCTTATCCTTATCCTTATCCTTATCCTTATCCTTATCCTTATCCTTATCCTTATCCTTATCCTAATGGCAGTTAGATGTACATCTTTCAAGCAGAGAATGAGACAGCCAAATGCCTAGGCAGATAGAAAGAGATTCCTGGAGAATCTCTGACCCACCCCACAAGTGTTTACATCAGATGCTTTTGTGCAGGTAAGGGAACTGCCCAGGGACTTGTCTGAGCATGCCACATGCACACTGGGGGAAAAGGTGGAGCCATAGGCATGGGGAGGAGCCTGGCTTCTTCGGTTCCTGTGTTGTGGCCTGGAATCTATCTGTGAGGTGGAGGACCTGTAAGCAGAACTCCATCTCACTTTGCTGAGTTTTTTTCTTTTTTCCCCTTTTTGCCCAGTAAAATTCTGCTCCATTCACCCTTCAATGTGTCTGTGTGCCTAAATTTTCCGATTATGTGACAAAAACCCAGTTTTACCTGAATTGAGGAGCAAAATTCTGCAACACTATTATTATTCCTGTTTTAGGGAGGAGGAAGCTAAGCTGCAGATAAGTAAATTGCAGAAGGTCATACAACTTGCAAATGACAGAGCTGAGATAAAACTTGATGTGATGCGAGTCAAAGTTTGTTACTTGCACCTATTCTGAGAAACTACACCTTTACACAACAGAATACAATTTTCTACTATAAAATATTTCTTTATTTTCTTAAAAGGTGAAAACAAGGATACATATTATTATATCTCGGATTCTGTTGAAATATATTTGCCACAAAGAGATTCTGAGTCAGTTATTGACATATTTTATTCACATATATTTGTAAAGAACATTTCTTATTTTCTTATCTTTTTATGTGTATATGTTTATTTAGTAAAGCATGCTCAACATGTACTTGATTTCCTTAAAAACTTTTATATAATCATTTTAGAAATAAACTTTGTATTCTAGAACCGTTTTAGATTTATAGAAAAATTACAAAAGTATACAGAGTGTTTCCCTATACATCAGTCAAGAGTCCCATATTATTATACTATTATGGTTTGTTTGTCACAGTTGATTAATTTATATTATCAATATCTACTTCATATTGTTATAAACTAAAGCCCATACTTTATTCATGCTTCCATCATTTTTTACCTAATGTTCTTTTTGTTTCAGGGTCCCATAAGGGTACCATATTCATATAGTTATCATATTATCATATCTCCTTTGATTCATTTTGGCTGTAACAGTTTCTCAAACTTTTCTTGGTTTTGATGACCTTAACAGTTTTGAGGACTACTGGTCAGGTATATTTTCAGATCTGTGATAGGATGCCCCTCTATTGGAATTGGTCTGATGTTTTTCTCGTAAGTAGAATGAGGTTACTGTTTGTAAGGGAAGGCCAGAAAGCTTAAGTGTCATTTTAATCACAGCATATCAAGAGTACATACTATCAATATGATTTATTACTTTTGATGTTGACCTTGGCTACATTGCTGAAGTAGTGTATGTCAGGATTCTCTGTAGTAAAGTTCTTGTACCCACCTTCCTTTTCATGCTGTACATTTTGGAAGGAAGTCACTATGTGCAGTTACATTTAAGAAGGAGTGAAGTGTCTACATAAATTATTTTTATTCTTCTGCATACGATATTTGTTTATTTTTCCCATTTATTCAGTATTAATATCCTTTATTTATTACTAATATCACAGTGAGGTAATTGATATTTATTTTATAGTTTGAGTTATTTTCTTTCTTTTTTTTTTTTTTTTCTGAGATGGAGTTTTGCTCTTGTTGCCCAGGCTGGAGTGCAATGGCACAACCTCGACTCACTGCTACCTCTGCCTCCTGGGTTCAAGTGATTCTCCTACCTCACCTCCTGAGTAGCTGGGATTACAGGTATGCACCACCACACCTGGCTAATTTTGTATTTTTAGTGGAGATGGGATTTCACCACATTGATCAGGCTGGTCCAAACTCCTGACCTCAGGTGATCCGCCTGCCTTGGCCTCCTAAAGTGCTGGGATTACAAGCGTGAGCCATCATGCTCGGTCTGAGTTATTTTCTAATACAGCTTTATTTATTTTGGTGCACAAAATGTTCCAGGTTTGGTGATTCAGAATTCTTTCAGATGGTTCCTGTGTCCTTTTCACATACACCCATCACTATTTTTTTGAGCACTTCCTTATTTGCTGGCACTTAGAAGATGCTCCAGTGAATCTTGTAAATTGCCTGTCCTAGTCCTAGGATCCTCATTTCCTGAGGATTCCTGGTTCTTTTATTGGAGAAGAGTGTTAGAAACCAACCTTGCAGTGCGAGGTGCACTTGTTGCTACTGAAGTGTTATTTTTAGCTCCTCTCAGCTGAGAGTTCAAAAAAATACATGTATGTATACTAACTGATATACAGTCATGAGTCACTTAATGACAGGGATACATTCTGAGGAATGTGTCATTAAGCAATTTTCTCATTGTGTGAACATCATAGAGTGCACTTACACAAACCTAGATTGTATAGTCTACTACATACCTATGCTATATAGTACACTATATAGTATGTTTATATAGTATGTAAACCTGTATAGCATGTTACTGTACTATTTCCTATAGGAATTTGTAACACAATGGTAAGCATTTATGTATCTTAACATATCCAGACATAGAAAAGTTACAGTAATAATAGGATATAAAAGACTACAAAAGATACAGTAGTGCAGGGAACTTACCATGAATGGAGCTTGCAGGACTGGAAATTGTTCTGTGTGAGTCAGTGAGTGAAAAGTGAGTGAATATGAAGCCTGAGTACATTACTGTATACTACTGTAGTAGACTTTATAAACACTGTACACTTAGACTACACTAAATTAATTAAAAATATTTTTTATTCAACAATAAGTTAACCTTAGCTCACTGTTATGTTTTTACTTTATAAACTTTTTAATTTTTTAAAACTTTTTGACTCTTTTGTAATAAACTTTAGCTTAAAACACAAACACGTTGTACAGCTGTACAAAAATATTTATTTATATCCTTATTCTATAAGCTCTTTTCTATTTAAAATTTTTTATTTTTATTTTTTACATTTTAAACTTTTTGTTAAAAACTAATACTGAAACACACACATTAGCCTAGGCCTACACGGGGTCAGGATCATCAATATCAATGTCTTCCACCTGCACAACTTGTTTCACTGGGAGTCTTCAGGGGCAATAACATGCATAGATCTGTCATCTCCTATGACAGCAATGCCTTCTTCTGGATACTCCCTGAAGGACATGCCTGAGTCTGTTTTACAGTTAACTTTCAAAAATAAGTATGAGTGCACTATAAAATACCAGTAATAAGTATAACATAGTAAATACATAAACCAGTAACACAGTCATTTATTGGTATTATCAAGTATTATATACTGTACATAATTATATGTGCGATATACTTTTATACAACTGGCAGTGTAGTAGCTTTGTTTATACCAGCAGCACCAAAACACATGAGTAATTCACTGCTCTTCGATGTTATAACAGCAATAATGTCACTGGGCAATGGAAATTTTTCAGCTCCATTATGATCTTATGGGACCACCCATATTATAATATATGCAGTCTGTCATTGACCAAAACACTATTATGCAGTACATGACTTATATCCAGATCTCTGTAAACATTTTTGGATGCAACAATCTATATCTATATTAAGGCAAACATGAGTTCATATTGATGTCTCCAACTCTTAATTCATTTCCACATGGATCATACTATCATTCTCTTCTTACTTATTTATGACCTCCCACTACAACAGTGAGAAGCTTGGTTCCCACCATCTGTCATCTATTTACTTGAATTGTTCAATTCTAGTATACATGCATAGCTATATCAGATATTATTTCAGCTATCTTATGGCTCCTAACAATTAGGAGTTGGCCTCTTGTCCTAAACTTTGTGACTACAGCAACTTATGCTACTATGCCATCCACCCCTCAGTGAATAACAGTACTTATGATCATCCTCAGCCATCCTTTTCTTTCTTTTCCTCCTAATAAGAAATACTATGCCTTGAAATTCCTGTGGCAATAAAGAATGTTGAACCACAAACTCCTAATGGCAAAACAACAAAAACCTATCCACATTCATTTTACAAAATAAGTCACTTCTACTTATAGGCATGTAAAAACAGCACCAGCTCAGACTCTGTCCTGCCCCAACACTTTTGAAATACATTGAATATGAAGAGGTTATGACTATGTCTGTCTCTGAAAGTGTTGCCTTTCTTCATTAAGTACACAATTAACACAAACGTAATAGTAGGCACATGCATAATTGAGTTCAAAAACCTCAGTTTGGAGTCCAGATCGATGCCACCAAATCTCTCTCCTGTGTGATGTACTTCTTTATAATTTTGTTAGCATGTCAGATGTTTTATTAATATTTTATAACAGAAATTAAATGTCTTGAGATTTCAAAATCATCACAAACTGCTCCAGCTCCACTCTGTTGGTTATTATAATGTCATCAAAATCCTTTCATATATGTGTAGAAACCTCCTTACTGGAACTAGTTTTAGTTCCCAGTTTGTACATATACAGAAAGGGGAAACCCTGTGACATTCAATTTTAATGACATTGAAGATTTGGAAGGGTGTTTTGGAAATCTGTATACATTTTTGTCTTCTGGGTGGTTTCCATGAAGAATATTCAGCACCTTTTTTTTGTTTGTTTAAGGAATCAAACCTCTTGAGTTTTATTTTTTTAATCTGGCCTCCTCGTTAAAAATTGACTAGGAAAAGATTACAATAGAATGAATATAAATAGCAGCTATAGAATACATTCTGCCAAGAATAAATCCTGTGTTAGAATAGTTGATATATTAAAGCTGCTTTATAGAAAAAAATACTTTTCTTTGACAGTTCTTACTCAGTGAAGATCCCACTCTCTCTTTCATTGAAACTAGGAACTGTATATATATGAACAGACAGAAATGGGAAATTAAGGCATATATCAAAAAAATCCTTTCAAATGAATGTCTTTATGTAACAGCAGCCCAATAATTACTGTTGAATAGAAGAATATTTAGGAAATATATTAATAAAGTTATTTTTTATACTAGATATGCGGATAAAGAGTTTTATTCTTCAAGCTTTTCACCCTAAAAATATTTAAACAAAACTAAAAGCTAAGGAATAAACACATATATTTTCCACCTAGATGCAATAATTATTGGTAATGTGTTGTTAATTTAGCACTCGTTCTGTATGTATGTATTTATGTATTTGTGTGTAAATAGCTTTAGCTATAAGTTTGCAAGTTTGTGTGAAGAGCTCTTTTATTGTCCCCATTTCACTGTGGCATGGAGTTCGAGGGTGTAGTTAGCCTCAGAGAGGATTTAGAAGGCAGCTGTAACATCAGAGGCAGTGTTCTTGCAACTTACTTTTCTAAGCATATAACCCAAAGAGTTAAAATGATATATAAAAGATATATCAAGACATGTGCTACTACTATACAACTGTGTACTATATTAGTACAGTAGCAAATTTATATATTATCAAACATAAATAAAATACAAATTATAAAGTTCTAAAGATTAACTAAGATTCTGGGTGTGTTGGCTCACGCCTGTAATCCCAGCACTTTGGGAGGCCGAGGCAGGTGGGTCACCTGAGGTCAGGAGTTCGAGATCAGCCTGGCTAACATGGTGAAACCCTGTCTCTACTAAAAATACAAAATTAGCTGGGTGTGGTGGCACATGCCTGTAATCACAGCTACTCAGGAGGCTGAGGCAGGAGAATCGCTTGAACCTGGAAGGCAGAGAGAGGTTGCAGTGAGCCGGGATCATGCCACTGCACTCCAGCACTCCAGCCTGGGCAACAGTGACACTCCGTCTAAAAAAAAAAAAAAAAAAAAAGATTAAGATACATTTATTTTTTATTTTAGTTAACTTATTAACAATAGCAAGTATTTCTGTTCTCATTAAAATATCAAATAATCAATATTAGTTTTTAGTGAAAGCACTGTAATTAAAATTAGTTTATTTTTTTTAAAGCTCATTTAATTCTAAATTAACTAATTAACTAAATTAGAACTAGAGCTACTTTTGTTCTAAATTAAACTGACTTCAAGTCCAGTTTCTAATGGTTTTAGAGCTGAAAAGTTACTTCAAAAAGATACATACAACTAATGTGAAAGGTTTCATTGGATACATCGTGATACACATATTTCAACCATATTTGCCAGTGATGTGAAGAGTTCTGTAGAAGTTCAGCTAATATTTCCATCTTCTCCAGTGCCAACCAGTTGCTTTAGCAAACTACTTGCCAATTGGAAGATGTTAGATTTTAATAATTTTAGCAAATTGGTTAAAAAGACATTTCTGAAATTTTCATTTGGAAGATAAGAGGTTAGAAATACTGTTTTCACTTTTTTTTAATTGGCCATGTATGGCAATCTTTTTACCAGAGTTGAAGTAATTATCATCTCGAAAACAGAACTGCATAATAATAGTAACATTTTAAACATGTTCCTTTATACTATGAGATTCTTAGATTCTTTTGAAAAAGAAGTTATTTTTCTCAATTATTGTTAAAATGGTATCTATCCCATTTAGTTAAATAAGTAACTAGGTACATATATTTTTATTTCTTCAAATGTCTGTAGACAACATACTGCTGACAGTGTTACCATACAAAAGACCTATAAAACTGAAACAAATGTATTTTTATTTAAAAAAAAAAGAAGCCTATAACTCATCTTTAAGCTCAGTGACTTTTTAAAGTACTGCACTATTGGATCTTCAAACTGCTGTATGGTACAAAAGGTTTTCAGTGTTACTTCTGATATCTTTACAAAGTGTTACAAGGATTCTACCATTTAAAACAGTATATTCCATGAAGCCAGTACACTCAATAACTTGAATCAATGAGTTAGAGGACCACTATCAGGGCTTTCATGTTGTATAAGTTCTTTTCTTCTCTTCCCCAGGTTACTTCACATTGTCTCCGTGTATATATACCAGCATCACTCTACATATTAAATAATAGGGAAGTATCCTTTTTTCCATTTTCCTTTTTTATTAAAAAAACTATAAATATGAAAAATCTAATATTTATTTGCAGCTCCTCAACACATGATCTTATGTGTTCCCTGGGATATGTGCATCTTTCTGTTGGCGACCATAGATGTAAAAGATATTTGCAAAAGATATTTCAAACTTGGGTGTAATTCAAGCAGTCTCCAATAGAAGAGACAATATGCCTTGAAGAACACCTATGTCAGGAAGGCTCACCCTGCAACAGTTCTCAGGAAGATCTTTCCAGGAGATCTGTCCGGGAAGAGCAGACATGCAACAGATTCAATCCTGTGGGAAGATTACTCTGTCAAGAAAGAGCAAGGATAGCCATTCACAGGATTGCACCATGAGGCTCATGGATTAGAAATTAAGATGATAGCAATGAGATCAAGAGTGTTAAAAGCAGGAGCAGAGTGTAGTTGTGGGGCTTGCCTGCAATATCTGATTGGGCGTTAGCTCACAGTGGAGAAGTCTGATGGGAGAGGAGTTCAAAGGAATGAAGGAACATAATATCCATGGTGGGCTTTGGATCCCAAGTATGACTCTGTTGCAAGACCCATTGGAAGTTATAATAGAGGTTGTGCTACATACTTCTTCCATCAGTCTGGATTGGCTCTGAATTGAAGATAATTATTCCTGCAGTATGTAGAGAAAGAGCCAAGAAAGAGATTGATTACAAATGGAAGATAATTGCATTAACATTTTGTGAGATATTATTTAAAATGTTTGTCAACCATAAAAGGTAGTATGGTGAAATCTGCCAACTTAGTTAAGCTTCATATTTCAGTGTAACTGTCAAGTTAGCTTATATGCTGATCTTCATCTGTTAGATTATTTAGTAGTATCTAGATTTCCTAAAGGCAGTCAGTCACAGGGGCTTCCAAATAAAAAATACTTCAGATTATGACCTGGATTTGAGACAAAATTCCACCATTCACTATCTGTGTGAATTAAGGAAGTTGTTTATTTATTGTGAACCAAAGCTTCTTTCTTTCTTTCTTTCTTTCTTTCTTTCTTTCTTTCTTTCTTTCTTTCTTTTTGACAAAATCTCGCTCTGTCACCCAGGCTGGAGTGCAGTGATGTGATCTCAGCTCACTGCAACATGTGCCTATCTGCCTCCTGGGCTCAACTGATTCTCATGCCTCAGCCTACCTAGTAGCTGGGATTACAGGTGTGTAGGTGTCTGCCACCACTCCCTGGCTATTTTTTGTATTTTTAGTAGAGATGGAGTTTTTTCCATGTTGGCCAGGCTGGTCTCGAACTCCTGGCCTCAAGTGATCTGCCTGTCTTGAGCTCCCAAAGTGTGGGGATTACAGGTGTGAGCCACCCCACTCAGCTCCCTCAGTTTCTTTAAGTGTGAGGTGAAGATAATGATCTGTATCTCATAGCTTTCCTCTGAAGATTAACTATATTATTTTAAAATATTTTTAACACAGTGTTTGACATACACTAAGTGCTTAATAACTGATAGCTATTATTAATATTATTTTTAAAGCCTCAATATTCTATGAATGAAAGAACAAATATATCTAATCTCAAATGTTTATATTTTGAAAACTATCTAGGCTTACACTGATCTTATTCATGCAGTAAAGAGGATAGTTCTGGAGACTGCACATTCAGGGAAGACAGAATGGGTTAGATGTACTTTCCTATTCCTCCTGATAAGTACAGTTAAAAATCCTGGACATCTTATATACACAAAAATATAAAAATGTTGAAAGGTGAAAAGGAAGATGTAAATTTGCTTGAGAATTTGGGGACCCAAGGGACAGTACCTAAATGAGTTCCCTGGATTTTGTATTTTGCTTTTTGTCTCATATATCCTAGACAGGGTATTAAAGAAGCAGGCTACCAAGAGATGCCAAGGTGCAGAAAAAAAGCACCAGCAAAGGTCTACTGTCTCTAAGCAAAGGACCAGGAAAGGGACAGCCAAGCAAGACACAACACTTACTGTGCTATGCCAGCCAAATACCCCAAGAAGAAACCCATGGCTCTGTCCCTACTCATGCCAGCAAAGACCATGTGGGCATCCTGGACATCTATTTTTTTTTTTTTTTGAGACGGAGTCTCACCCTGTTGCCCAGGCTGGAGTGCAATGGCGTGATCTCGGCTCACTGCAACTTCTGCCTCCTGGGTTCAAGCGATTCTCCTGACCCAGCCCCCGGAGTAGCTGCAATTACAGGTGTGTGCCACCACACCCAGCTAATTTTTTGTATCTTTAGTAGAGACGGGGTTCCACCATGTTGGCCAAGCTGGTCTCAAACTCTTGACCTTGTGATCCACCTGCCTCAGACTCCCAGAGTGCTGGGATTACAGGCGTGAGCCACTGCGCCCGGCCTGGATGTCTATTCTTACCTGACTATGATGAGGTGCCCCAAGCCCTCTTATTCCTACACCTCCCAAACCCTTATGCCAGGGTTGTATCAGAAAAAGCTAATTGGGGCCTGAGACTTTCATCCATGCCAGGTGTTGAGAAGGTTCCCCTATCCCTGCAGTGTCAGTAGAGACCACATGGGGAGCCTGTACCTTCACCTTCAACTGGTGGTAACAAAGCATTCTTTCTTTTCCCTGCTGGTGTGGTGTTGGAGTAGGCCTAAGGAAGAGCTTAGGCTTTTACCAGGGCTTGGGTATAATAGCCAAATCCTCATGATGGAGGTCACATGGGGGGCCTGAACTTCCAGCCCATGCATTAGTAACAAGGAGTACCCTCCTCTCATCCACCCAGGTGTTATAGGAAGCTGAGTCTAGGCATAACATTGTATATACATAGCTTACCACAGTTTTCTAGTGTTGAAATTTTATCAGTTCAAGTAAAGTGTAGAAACCATATTTTACATCCCTTTACCCTCCCCCATTTATAATAAATTGTTTTAAATAATATCTATTATCTCTGTATATAGTAGAGAGTTATTGAGAGCCACTGTAAGCAGTGTTTATGCTGTGTTTATAGCTGAGACTATGCCTAGACTTCCACCTCATTTGGCAGTAAGGAGGCAGAGTCAACCTTTACCCCACAGGAGAGGTGGGTCAAAGTGTTGCTAAAACACAGGATTTAAATAAGAACCAGAGTCTCATAGAATAATATAAAAATGTTGGGTATTCATCAAAAGTTATCATACCCAAGAACAAGAACATCTTTACTTACATACGAAAATGTAATCAACAGATGCCAACACTGAGATGGCACAGATGTTGGAATTATCTGCCAAAGATTTTAAAGCAGTCCTCACAAAAAATGCTTCAACAATCGATTGTAAACATGCTTGGAACAAATGAAAAAATGGGAAGTCTCAGCAAGAAATAGAAGATATGAATAAGAACCTAAAGGAAATGTTAGAACTAAAATATACAATAACTAACATTAAAAATTAAATGGATAGGCTCAATAGCATAATGGAGAAAACGGACAAGAAACAGTGAACTTGAAAATAGAACAATAGAAATCACAATCAGAACAAGAAAGAGAAAATAGACTAACAAGAGCTGAACAGGGACTCAGGGTATGTAAGACTTTAACAAAAGCCATAACCTTCAGTGTTGGCATTCCAGAAGGACAGAAGAAAAAGAATGGACTTGAGAAATTATTTGAAGAAATGATGACTGAAAACTTCCCAAATTGGCAAAAGAAAAAGAAAGTCTGCAGATTGAAGAAGGTGTGTGAACCTCAAACTCAAATAAATCCATGTTAAAGCACATCAATAGTTAAATTTATGAAAACAAAATACAAAGAAAAAACTCTTGGAAGTATCAAGAAACTGATACATGACTTACACAGGAACACGAATTTGAATGAACAGCAAATTTCTCATCCAGAGCTATGGAGGACAGAGGGAAGTGACACACATTTTTAAGTGCTGAATGAAAAGAACAGTCAACTCAGAATTTTATATCCGGCAAAAATCCATAAGAATGAAGACATTCTCAGCCAAAGTAAACGAAGAGAATTTGTTGCAGACAGACTTATCCTAAATGAATGGCTAAAGAAAGTTCTCTAAACAGAAATCAAATGATAAAAGAAGAAATATTTAAAGATTAAGAAGGAAGAGATAATACAGTAATTAAAAAGATGGATAAATACAATAAACTTACCCTCTCTCGAGTTTTCTAAATTATTTTACATCTCAAACAAAAATTATAACACTGTTTATGGTGGTTCTCAATAATGCTCTACTATATACAGAGATAATAGATATATTATTTGAAACAATTTGTTATAAATAGGGGAGGGTAAAGGGACGTAAAGTATGGTTTCTACACTTCTCTTAAACTGATAAAATTTCAACACTAGAAGACTGTGATAAGCTATGTATATATAATTTTACGCCTAGAGCAACCACTAAAAAAGTACGCAGAAAGACACTTAAAACACTATAGATAAATCAAAATGAAATCCCAAAACAAAAAATGTTCACATAGCCCCAGGAAGGAAGGCATGAAAAAGATTAAAAAAAAAACTGTAGACACACACAAATTATTCTAAAATTTACATAGAAAGGCAAAGGTCTTTTCAACAAATGGTTCTGGAGCAATGGGATACCCAGAGGCCAAAGAATGAGCCTTGATTGAAACCTCACACCATTTACAAAATTGTCTAAAAGTTAACTGGAAAAACTTGAGAAGAAGCATAATGATGAGCATTTAACATAGATAGTTGTAAATAAATACTAAAACAAAGGTGGGGACATGAACAGAAGAATAATGTATAAAGGGGTGTATGTTTTGACAAAACAGATAAAAGAAAACTAAAAAATAGGAGAAGGAAGAGAGAAAGAAAGAAATAACATAAGACTTGTTAATTTTTACATAGACAATATGTAAGAATTAAAATATATCATCACCAACTGATAGAACAGATACTAAAAGATTGTATAAAAATAGAGGACAAAGTGCAAGGAATAGGACAAAAAGCAAAGCTTCCTTAGTAAAAATAATAAATTTTAAAAATAAAACAGCAGGCTGGGCGCAGTGGCTTTCGCCTGTAATCCTAGCACTTTGGGAGGCCGAGGCAGATGGATCACCTGAGGTCAGGAGTTTGAGACCAGCCTGGCCAACATGGTGAAACCTCATCTCTACTAAAAATACAAAAAAATTAGCTGGGCATGGTGGTGGGCACTTGTAATCCCAGCTACTTGGGAGGCTGAGGCAGGAGAATCGCTTGAACCCAAGAGGCAGGGGTTTCAGTGAGCCGAGATCACACCATTGCACTTCAGCCTGGGCAACAAGAGCGAAACTCCATCTCAATAAATAAACAAATAAAACAGCAAAGAAATCAAATCACATAAAAACAAACAGGAAATATAACACAATACATGCAGTTATAAGATAAAATGGCAAAGCTAGTGACTAAGCACAACAATGCAATCAATAGATCACATTTATGTTTCTACAAATAAGTGAATGAAATTCTTACCTCATAAAGCAAGAGCTAACTCTTCCTGTATACAGAGACAATCCAAAAACAGAATGATGCAGAAAAGCTATAAATAAAGCAAAAATGTATTAGACAAATAAAACATGATAAAAGCAGAGTTTGCAATTCTGATATCAAAATAGAATTTAAATTAAAAAGCATTAAGCCATGAAAAAAGAGGAAATACTTTACTTGTAAAGGTCCTATTTTATAACATAAATATAACTGGT